>NW_028301539.1:17650000-17842500 GCF_042242905.1 Orbicella faveolata
TGCAATGTTTTCTTGTGGCATACTACTGTCACTTTGTGTGTATAGTGAAAAAATATAAGTAACTCATCATGGGATATTGCATGCTATAGCACTCAAACGCATTGTATAACTTATCTGAAAGTCAAAGAATTTAAAATAACTCTCACCCAAAGTCCCATAATTTGCTCCTGACCATTTCATTTTACTTTTAGCAAGAAAACCTGAGAAAGTGGATCACATAGATGCTGCAGGGTGTATTGGTGATGTTGTAAAAGCATACACTGCATTGCATTATCAGGCCAGAGTGTGTTGTGGAGAGACTATATTGATATTTAATGGTGCCTCAGTAAGTACTTAAATATTTCAAAAGAGATAGTGACCTTGACATTTTGAAAATTTTGGTCAGTGTAGCTCAGGTGTAGCTGATTCAAGTTCACACCAATCACAGCTGTTAAATATTAAATATTAATGATTATTATTATTATTATATTATTTGTTTCAGTCAAGTGGTGTAATGGCAATACAACTTGCTCATATTTGGGGTGCTAAGGTATGGCTGATTTCTTTAAGACAGGCAGCTATAAATTGATATGATTTCAATTCAAGAATGGTATTATTAATTAATACTGACCATCTTTAGTTAACAATAAAGTAAAAACATTGTATTTTTATCATTAGTTATTTTATATAAGTGTAAATGATATGTTAATGTACACCATTGATAAAACAATAAAATTTACAGGTACTTGCAACAGCATCATCAGAGGAAGAAGTTATTTACCTACAAAGTCTTCAATCACCAGTCGGTAGGGCAATCTTAATTCATTACCTTTGGGATAGAGTAACACTTTCCTACAGTAGTGTTTCATGGAATTTAACAACAAGAACAACACAGGTTTTACACATAAGAACATGGCATGGCCAATGCTGCAATGGTTGACCACTATCTGAATTTGTTTCATGGAAGCACCGAGTTCAATTCCTCAACGACACTTTTAAATAGCTTTCGGTTTGCCTCTGGCCAATTGAGATTCAACCCCACTAAGGGCCTTTGGGCTACAAATACTGCCAAGGGTAATTAAAGTTACTATTATTTTATTATTATTAGTGGCATGGAATGGTAAGTGCAGATTAGTTTTAATTGCACTGCAAGTTTTGTGTTGTGCTGTTTTAATACGCTCTTAAAATACAAGCTTGGCTTTAGCAAGTACAGATCAGATTCATTCCAGCACCTTTAGAGAGAAGTAATTTGAGTCCACGAGAATTCTTCAGTAACAACTAAAGGTCATTCTGTAATGTTGCAGCAAATGTCATAGACTTGAGGAAAACAAAGAAATCCCTGGTAGATATCTGCATGGATGAAACAGGTGGACTTGGTGTGGATTGCGTTATTGACAATGGAGGTGAGAACTCATTGTCCTCATCATCAGCATTAGTGTCACCATTATTTCCTTTTTCTCATGTGGGGAGTGATGCAAGAAATCACCTCCCTCTTTCAATCCCTGTCATGTGCAGACAGGTATTTGCCATAACTGAAGTATAATTAGAGGCAATGTGTTTGCATCAAATTGACACAAAAGATGACATTAGTTTACTTTAATATACTGCTTGAGATTCTTCATTCTATCATTTATTAGCTTCTCATAGGTCTGCAATATGTGCGAAGAGCAGCAGCTACTTAGCCCTCTGTAAACATTGCACGCATTTGATGTTAGCAAATACAAAATCTAAGTTAACAGATAGTTGCTTTCTCTTGTTATGCAGTTCTTCATCAAGATCATGATGTCAAAGCAAAAGGGGAGATTTCTGTGACTGGTACAAATCCTCTGCCATCCAAACATGATGTTATCTGTTGCCTTGCAGTGGCCGGACGATGGATCACTTCTCTTCAAGATCTGCAGGTCAGTTCTGTTTTAGGAAAGTTTTTCAACAGACAAGTGTAAAACTGACTACAGATCAAACATGGTGAGAGTGTGTAGATGGTACCACGTGGATAATTTGTGAGTGACACTTGAAAGAAAATAGAGTGTTTATGCATGACACTTGAAAGGTTTTCGGGTTATACGTGACATGTGAAAAGAAATAGAGTGATTGTGCGTGACAAGTTCAGGTAATGTACGCAAGTTCTGGGGACAAGATTGGTGCAGAGTACTGACTTATGAAAGGAAGGAGAGACATTTTGTGTGACACTTGATGTGAGGAAAAAGCTTGAAACTGAAGAAAAGACTTAAAAGATGTTCATGTGATGATTAGGTGAGCAAATGAATAGTGAAGGGATGATGTGGTTAAAATGTGAAATGAAATTGAGGGAATTTGTGAAAAATTCAGGTAATTGTAAAACTAGTAAAAGTACCTCTTGGTGAATTAGAACGAGCTATATTTCTTGATTATTCCACTCCATTGTTTCACATAACATTTTCATCTGTTGCAACACTTCATATAATCAGTTGTATTACGGTTGATGAAAGTTATTGTTTTCTGGTTTGTGTAAATTCTTGGAATATTGGTTTTCTACATGGCTGGCAACGGTTGATCAAGTTTTTCTTCAAATTGGCTTTATCAGTATTATCTATCACTATGCCTATCTATCACATATTTCTTACAGTTAGCAAGTTATATTCTTCGTTTTCTCTCAATATAGCTTGACCCCCCTGATTCTCAGATACTTTACCTTAAGGGAGCATCAGTCAGTTTTCTCTTTGAACATTCCTGGACTTTGTCACGAGGTAAGGTCTCGCATGCAATCTTCACGTTCATTTTGTTTAATTGTTTAAAGCAGGAAATGTTTTTTTTTTCAACAGAACAGGAACTACATCATTGAAATTGGTTGATCTCATTGAACACACCAGATGTTCAGTTTTTCAGTCAGTTGAACAATGAAATAGTGTATTTACAATGAAAAGAATATATAGTTTATTTTTTAGGTTAGTTCTTATTTATTTATCAAATTGTTTTATTTATTTATTTATTTATTTATTTATTTATGAACTAAAAGTAATATAAATTGAAATAAGTTATGGAGAAAAAGTGGCAAGGTGACAGAAAGAAGCCACAAAGCTTATGTTTGATTGGGCATCCCCAGTTAATCTAAAGCAAGTTACATACAAGCTAGAATAGTTATTTTACTTGGCGTAAAGCCGATAAATGATAGAGACAGTAGTTAATAGCAGTAGAGTATAGAGAATAGTTATATACTAGAGGCCCTACAAGACATATAAATGATTTTACAGCAGATATAGGACTTTACTACTCGGCCTCAAATCTTAGTGTTTGATAACGTTTCATCCTTGTTCTTTCTTCAGGTCAGCAGGGACGATACTTACGTATCCTTTCACCAGAAAATCACATACCACTTGTACTGTTTGCGGGTATTCGAAAACAGTACCATGGTTTAGAATTCTGTTGAAGTTCTTCAGGAGTACAGGGACAAATCGCTCCTCACTGCCTTGAACAGGGTGTATAATTTTTATGTAAAGCTGCCGTAGACTTGGTCTGAACTGTCCTAAACAGGGTATGCTTTTACTTTTGGTGTCGTTCAATATGGTTCATACAATACCAAGATCTTCTTCACTTTCACCGAGATCTTCTCTTGACAATACTCATTAATCCGAGTCCGGACACATTTGGCAATATTTAGTGGGTCGCCAACCAGGATCAAACAATGTTTAGGATAAGAAAACATTTGTATGGTTATTAGCAACCTATAATTCCACTCAGTTCTTTGTACTAAACAGAGTTCTAGAATACAGGGTTTATGCTCCACACGGGGTATGTATTTAGGGTTTTCTTTGTCTTAAACAGGGTCAAAGTTTTAAACCTGCGGTGACCCCCCTACACCAAACATTTACATGGATCAAGCCAATCCCTCGGGACTAATTGGTCACTGAAAAATTGGGTGTAAGGCTCTAGTTTTCGTACGTTCATCTTTTCCCCCCAGGTTTTAGCTTTTTCCTCGATCGACCTATGAAGGAAAATACGCACAGCTGCTTGACTAACAGGAATTTTAACAGACGGCGCTGAAAGGTGATTTTTACGATAACTGCAGAAATTCTCACGCGCTCATTGGCTAATTTTTATGATCAATAAGCGGACAGACACATGAATTTATAATGTATGCGATGTGGCTATCGCCTCATGAATCCACAGCTACTTTGACAATGTTATGACGAAATTCAAGTAGTATATAGCGAATTCGACAAATACCATTTCGCAGAGGGGGCTTTATTTTACCTTATCGCAGCCCCCACATTCAAGTCTGGCCCTCTCAGGCTCGGGCCGGATGAAGCTGGGGGCTGCGAAACGGTTAAATGCAGCCCCCTCTTTGAAATAGTATTTGTCAAATTCCCTATATACTACTCACAACAAAGGAGTGTGAAATATTAGAAACGCGCGAGCCCGCTGTAATACCACCTGAGTCGCGATGTATAGAGCGCCAAACAAGTGCGGGTGGCTGAAGCGGGGCCGGAAAGAAAGCTGCGGAAAGTGCTGTTACGGGGCGTACTGCAGCCAGCACAACTACCAGCTGAAAAAAGGAATGAAAAAGCCAGAGCCCTGCAGAGAATGCGAAGTCAGACTGCTGTGCGACTACCGGCTCTGCAAGCGCTGCAGCGGGGGCGTGCAAGCGCGTTTTTTATTCGCCCCGGTGCGCTGTAAAACCATCCAAGCTTCCCGGCTTTGCTTAATCCAGCGTCTTTGAATTCATTGAAACACGGAAACCCATCGTCCAGGCTTCTGACGAAATGCTCTGCAAAAGGGAGCAGGTTTTCTTCTTGCTTGAGTTCGTCGCGAAGCTGTTCGTAAGACTCAAGACTTGGATGCCACATGTGCCATTTATTTACCATGCCTTTCACACCTTTTAAAAGAAACCCGTTCAAGAATTTCGGGTATTCAGGGTCGTCTTCTCTTTCAATCCCTTCGAACGCATCTTGAATGTCGTCTTTGATTTTTCTTGCAACCCGTTCCCAGTTTGTGGTTTCTTTCATCGCCTCTCTCAGCTGGCGCCACTTGTTTAGTTCTGCTCTGTCTTCTTCGTCGTTTTCACAAAGAGCCCCGATTTCTTCTCTCATTACGTCTGCGAAGAAACACATCATTTTTCTGATCTTTTTTATCTCATCACCGTCGGTTTGCGGGTTGTTTCTCCTTTCAACCTGCAACTTGTAGAGCTCTTGATACGATGACGGAACTTGCTTGTAACTCGCCATGAGTTCACTTAACCGCCGCTCTGTTCAAATGCCTCGACCCACCAGTTTGAGAAATGTAACTGGGGTTATACCGCAAGGAGCCATGTCTTCCAATGGACTTTCCGAGGCCATTCAAAACCTCCCTCCGGAGCTTCGTGAGATGATTCTCAAAGAGTACATAGCGAGAAAAATAAAGGAAAAAAAGGAAATGGGCTGGGACGAGGTACATGACGACTTAAAAGAAGCACCCATCTGCGAAAAACGATCAAGAATTGTAAAGGTCATGTTTTGCCGTAAATGCAACTCTTGCGGCCTAAAAGGACTTTGTTATGAGTGTTATAAAAATAGAGAAAAACATTATCTTGGCTACCCCGTGTATGACGAGAACTACTACGCCGAAATCTTTCAGAAATTTTACTGAGCTGTGACGATATTTACAACCGGGCGAATTACATTTAAAAATCCATGGCGGCATTTGCATACCAAAAAAACATGCTTGTAAGTGTTCACTTGATTGCGTTTCTCGTGAATGAATATTTCACGCGTGAGTGGCAGAGACAAGTGCGAGATATTACACGCGAAGTTGTTGAATGCTTTCATGACGCGGTTTCGGTTGAGGTGACACAGCTTCCCGTTGCAAATTCCTGAAGGCTTCAGTTTAAGCTCGTTGCATTCCTCTTGGCTTCAGTTGAAGCGATCAGGAATTTTCAAAGCCACCAGGAATGTTGAAGTCAAAAGGAATTTTACAGGCGGATTTCTATTTTTTGTCCACAGTTTGTTAGAATAAGGTATTTCTTCTCGGCCTGGCCAATAAAAATGGCACTTTTCACCTTTTTTCCAGGAAAAATTGGGCACGAAACGCGGTACAACAAAGAGACTTGACTAGAGCGATAAAAAGAAACAGCTGATCGGGGGGTTTTCCCTATTTCGTGCATGATTGCGTCAGTGAGTAACCTTCTCGAAAGTTCAAGGCTATTTACGTGGCATGCCAAATAGCACAATCAACTGTTTTTGACAAGACAAAGAGAGAGTTTTGTGCTTTTTCCCTCGAAATTTAGTTCAAAGCGGGAGGTTTCGTGATTTTTTTTATCATTTCCGCTTCAAGTCTGCCACGGATGTCTTTCTCAAGTTTTTGGACATCAACATCAGAAAGCTTTCTCGTTGATGGTTGGCGAAGCATCCTTGCCCGGACCTGATCTTTCAGAAAATTATATTGCTGAAACTCCGAAAGGATAGTGTCAAACTCGTGGGAAGACACCTCGTTGTTGTTCAAAGCATTCGAGAGAAGTCTGTTGACGGTGTCGCACTTGGCAATGGCGAGTGTGGTGATCTCTTGATGCTTCTTGATCTTCGAGTCGAGCTTTTTGCCGGAGAGAATCATCGCAGACGAAACGAGAGCGAAGCACCCACCGGTGCCGCCAAGAGGAACGGCAGCCGGCAAGCCAACCACAGACAGAGCAGAGCCAAAACTCGCGCTGGAAAACGCTGCCGAGAGAACGCTGGAGCCGGCGGCGCCCCAATTAACGAACTTTCTCGCACGTTTGTATTTTTTCGCGATGAGGCGATAGTGGTCGACCTCGGGGGCCAATGTGTTGGAAATCTTGTTCACCTTCTGCAAGCGGAAATTTTGTGAAGGCTCTGCCGCCACCACCGGATATAGTGGCTCGGCAGGCGGCGGGCTTGGTGGCAACAGATTTGCCGAAGACATTCCGTATATAAAGAAATTTAATTTAACTCTAATTCGAAAAGAAGCGGCAGGCCTTTGAAATCAAAGAGTTCGCCATTTTCATCCTTCACTTTTAAGGTGATGCTGTTTATGAACTTGTCTGTAGAAGCGTCACGGAAAATGTTTTGCGATGAGTCCATGTTATAGCTGACTTTTTCATAAGGCTTTGCTTTCACGTCAACCTTGGCAAGAAGGTCTGACTTCTTTCCATTCAAAAAGTTTTTTGTCGAGTCGATGAGATCGCAGTCGATGAAGTAGAAACTCGGGCTGTTAAGCTTTTTGATATATTCTTCTTTCCTCATATCTCTCCCGATTCCAAGAAAATTGGCCAAACTGTTATCAACGGAAACTTCTTTCGCTTGCTTAGTGTTGAGCGCATTACCAGCGACGGTTGTAATTTTAAGAACAGAATTGGGGTTATGCGTTTTTAAGACCAATTTCCCCTTTTTCCTGTAATGTTCAAAACTGGATTGTAGTTCTTTTACGATGCTCTCGACATTGTAATGGCCTTCAGGCAATGATGCAATCACATCGTAGGTTCCTTTGAAAAAAATTCTGCCAACACGACCCAGATTATGCCACGAGTTGAAAAAAGAACAACTCAAAAGTCTGGCATAGCTTGCTCCTGGGAGCGGTTCTTCAAAATAGATGGTCTCGCCGTTCTGTTGCGTGACAAGAGTGAGAACAACCATTTTTATATTCAACAAATAAATTATGTTCAAAATACATGGCGAATGTGTGGAAAGATCCAAACATTGCGATAGAAGCCTGATTTGCCAAGGCAAACGCATGGAGAGATTTTGTGGGACATTTCCCCAAGGCCGATAGATCTCGTTTCATTGCTCAGAGGAGTACCGACGGAAAAAACGTAACGGAAGAAATATTTTTCAAACAGGGTCCAGGCTCGCTTCAAAGCGTCTTCGGCTCAGACAAAAAATATTGGAGCGAGGAAATGAAAAAGACGCTCGGTTTGGAAGACAAGCACTCGGGAGCCATTGGAGGTTTTCCTTACCAGCTGGCGCCGCTTGGTTCGAAAGTTTCCTTGCCCATCCCTGCCGTACCTTTCGACGGGAAAGCGCAAAGTTTGAAAAAAATATTTGACGCCCCAATCCAAATATACGTCACACCTGACCAACATTTCACAACGAAATTACGAGAAATATTTGAAGACACAAAACTCAGGCACACGTCGGCAGTCGAATCAAAATGCTGGCTGGGAAGCCCTGACATGAAATATTGGCCGCAGCAGCTCAACTTCGTGGTTTTCTGCGCGACACAGGGGTGCGGAGTTTCTCGCGAAATCTTTGCCAGCGGGATGGATCTCCCCCCGCAGATAAGAGCTTTTTACAAATTCCACGTGTACTTCACGGTCAGGCAGATTTTGTACCAGCTTGGAGGAATCCAGAGCATGAGCACTTTGCCCAGAGACCCGCCGTTCAACCAATACAATAATCATTACGACGTCGCTTCATACAAAAGGATATGCGGCGAGTTCGGCATTGCCCCCTCAAGCGATTTCCGCTTCACACACGGGGAAAACCACAGTCTGCGAAGCGTTTACGTGTACGCGTCAGGCGCGGGCCCGTTGAAAACCGACTATAAATACCCAGAATGGAACAAATTCAGCGATGAAGGCGGCAAAGCAATAAATGGGGACTTGATCGATTACATCGAGCCGGGGGCCGCTTCTGATGCTTAAGCAGACTGGTTCGCGCCCAACACCGCGAACGGTTTGACGCAGGCAGGCTTGTCGAGAATCAACCCACCCAACAGCCACCTGTCTAACCCGATACACAAAGCCGCAACACCTGAATCGGGGCGTGTGGTTCCACCCCACAGGAAACCAGCTTCGTCCGAAACTCAGCAAGCGCAGCCACTGGTACAAAAAATTGAGCCCGAGGCTGCAGACAAAACGCCGCAACACGAAATTAACAAAACGGCGGTAATTGTCGGTGTTGTTGGATTTTCGGGGTTGCTGTTCATAGCTTGGCGCTAAGCTAACGCCGCTTCTTAAAATATTTTTCGAACAAAAAGGCCACTGCGGCAAGAATGAGAAGCCAGGTGGGCTCAGCCAGAAACCCAACAACTTGGCCGGCGCCTTTGAACAGGAAGCTCACGATCGAGCCAATCAGCCCGGGCAGCAGAGAGCCTAGTTCCGCAGCAATATCTTTGAGGCTTTTCCCCAAAGCTTTCCCACGGCTTTCAAACCTCTGGTGAGGACCCCGATGAGAGTGCCGATTGTGCTCCCGGCGGCGAGAAGAATGGCGGTCAACGTAACGCCATATTTTTTGAAGATCTCCTTCACCCTTTCCAAGAGAGGCCGCCCCCTTTCCCTTTCCGCGATCTGAGTTTGCAAACGGGCGATCTCCTCGTTTCTTTCTGCAACTCTGCCTTCTGCGGCTTCTTTTTCAGAGGGCGAGGCATTCTCATCTTGGATGATCGCCTGGTGTTCGTCGTTTTTGCGCTGCAGCTCACTTTCCTGCTCTTTCAGGTCGTCCAACAGTTTTATTTGGTTGAGCCTTTCTTCCATGGCGCTTGTTTCACTTTCTTTTGCTGCGAGGCTGGCCCTGAGTCTGTCAACTTTGGCTTGTTCCTTTTCTCTGTTTATTGCTTTTTTTGTAAGCGAGTCCAAAGCTTTTTTCTTGTTTTCCAGATCGGTTTGATAGTTCTTTTTCAGTTGTTTGAGCCTACGCAGCTCTGCTTCACTAGAAAGATTCGAACCATATTTATCCTGAAGAGCATGAATCTGAGTATCAGTTTGCGGGATTTTTTGTCTAAAGGCTTCCACTTCTTTCTTTTCTTCTTCTCTTTGTGAAGAGAGCGTTTCCGCCTGTTGAAGTTGGATTTCAGCCTCTCTCAGTCTTTGGCGCTGTTCTCTGATGGTGTCACGGTCTTCCGTAATGATGTCTTCAGCTCTTTGCCCAAGAGCTGATTTGTTCGAGTCTGTGAAACTTTTTAGTAACCCTTCACCGCCAAGCTTGAAAATTTTATACTCACCCCCCGGGGGTCAAATGAAACGATCTCAGATTGATTTCCTTTTTTGCTGAAACCAATTGGGCCCAATTTTTTGAGGTCTACCTTCAGGAACAATCTTCTGATTTTTTCTTTTGCCCTTTCAAGCATGTCGGGTTTGTCATCGGTATGTACGAAATAACCGAGCAAAGAGGTTTCTTCCTGATAAGAAGTGTCAGGCGAGCCGGACCGCTCGTGAGGAAAAGTACTCATTTCCGTTTGTTCGCCCCCGTGGTAGGGGTCGCCAGGTTGGTACAGAGTGGACGCCGTGCCCGCCTGAAAAGGATGCGTTGTGTCAGCCTGTTCTTCGCCTTCATCAGAGCCGTGGTCGAGCCGTTTGTCAAGGTCCGGGTCTCCGTAACCAAATTCGCTACCGCCTTCCGCCATAGCGATATCTGAAGCCTGTTATTTTTAAATTAGAAAATTATCGCCGGCGTATATACAATGTCAGTTCCAGAGAACCTTCGCACGACGTACAGCAAAAAAACATTACAAGGCATGCAGGCCGAGCGCACGGTCAAGCGGATCACCTTTTCCCGCACTGAAGCCAACCCCGGCGATACTCTGTACGTTTACGTTCCCAAGCTGAACGCGAACGAGGTTCTGGTGCCAGGATCGCTTGCGCTTGTGTTTAACATCGACCTTTCTGGAGGGCACGCCAACAACTTCCTTGTCCAGAACGTCACACAAGCGCTTGTTGACAGGCTGCACGTGACGTTTGGAGGCACTCGCCTGCATAACACGGTCGGCTACGGCATCTACAAAATCTTTGAAGACCTTTTCCTTTCGCAGGAAGAAAGAGACAACAGGATCCTCGAAGGGATTCAGAGTGAGAAACTATGGAAGATCCGCTCAGGCACGGGAGACAAGAAAACCACAGGCGTCGACGCTGAACGAGGTGTACGGGAGCAAGTACCGGATCAGGCTGGACCATCAGATCTTAACCGACCACGGCGTTTTCTACCCCCAGGCCCTTTACAAAAACCTCACGTTCGAAATAACCCTGGCTGAAGCTGCACATGTGGTCAACGGCTCAGATACAACCCAGCTGAAATACAAGCTGACCAACATCCAGCTCGAGTACGATATGATCCGCAGCAAGACTCTGGCAGATGAGGTGCATAGTGTTTACTCTAGCGGAAAGGAGTTCACCTATGACCACGTGTTGCGTTCCCAAGTGGTGACCTTCAAAAAGGACACCGACACGAGGAAGAACATCAAAATCGATGCTCAATACAGGTTGCTAAAAGGCCTCCTGCTACTGTTCATAGAGCCGTATGCTGATGGCGCCAGAGATTCAGAAAAATACGTCTTCCCGGATCTGACGAAAGTCAGCGTCACGACCAACGGCTCGCCAAACATGATTTACAACAACGGCATTGAAGACAAGGACATGTGGGAAGAGGCCCAACGCTTCTTCGTTAAGGAAAAAAATAAAACCGAGCGCATGGATGTGACAAAGTTTTACACCAGAGACAATTTCGGGCTTCTGATTGATATGCGCTCCATGGCGACCAAGAAATTCATGGAAGTGGCAAGCGCATTGTGAACAGTACGGACGGGGTCCAGCTGGAAATCGAGAGGAAAGCCAAAGGCTTAGGCAACGTGAACTGCCACGTATTTGTCATCGCCGACTCCCAGTTCAACATTATGGAAAGACAGCTGGAATCTGTACAGAATTAATAGCGCTGCAAACGGCAAAACCTTTCTCCAGTCGGAAGACATGGACCCAAGCAAGATACCCTTCAACGCTCTCATCGTGGGGCCGACCAATTCAGGCAAATCGAGGTTTGTTGTGGACCAGCCCTACGGCCCTTTCCACGGAAAGTTTGACTACATCGTTCTCATCTGCCCGACGTTCACGCACAACAAGACCTACCACCGGCTTGGCGAAAACGATCCGAGAATGGATGTGATAGTCTGCGAGCAGCACGACGTGGAAACGTGGTTGAAGCTCGTGAGATGGCTTTCCGAGGGCACGAACACGCTCATAATCCTCGACCACTGCACGCCCTCAAAAGATGTGAAAGGGCGCACAGGCAAGCTGGTCAATCTCGCCTTTTCCGCGTGGGATATGGGCATCAGCATGTGGGCGCTGACCCAGAAGTTGACCGGAATAACCGCTTCCTTCTGTGAGAACGTTGCGGCGATGGTACTCTTTTACACCCCCTCAGCCAGGACAACGAAAGCCATCTTCGACGATTACGCCGGTGAGCTCTCCCCCGATGAGTACAGAGGATTGATTTCAAAGCTAAAAGAGCGAAAGTTCTCTTATCTTATGTTTGCCCTTCACCACCCATACGGGGTAAAGTTATTTGAAAAAATGCGAGCTGCATATAACCTTGCACAATCTCTGCAGAAGACACCTTAGATGTTATGAACCTTACGGAAACGGAGCCTGCGGCGTCTAGTGGTCTCGCAGGCGGCCTTGTTCCAACTGCCCCCGACATTCCTGCTCTTCGCGAGCAGCTGGCCGTGCTCGTGTCCACAGGCAAAGCCAAAGAGGCTATCGGGGTGCAGCTGACCCACGAGCAGGTGAAGAGTCTGAGCGACAAAGATGTCGAGAAGTACACCAAATGCTATGAGGCGTACGTGGGCTCAAAGACAACGGAAAGCCTGATCGACACCTTCATTTTTCTTGCAACCAAAGCGGTCGGAATGGTCGTCAAAATCAAAGACATCGAGGCTTACCAAGAAGACTTCAGAAATGACTACATCTTGAACAAAGAGCTCTCTAATCTGGCTGGCAACCTTGCTTTGAAGTGCGGCCGGTTTCTTGCCGTTGCCAACGCGGCGCTGATCACCACAAAACATATTGATTTTAGTCCACAGTTCACAAAGCCGAGGCACCCTTCTCGCGATGAACAAGGCTATCTGCTTGAGGGCGTTGATGAAGTACCCGTCTTGCTGACAAATTGTTAATAAAGGCTGAGGTCTTCCTGACAAATGCTGACGTCTTGTGGACAAATTGTTAACAATTAAACTTTTTTCATTTGCTTATAATACGGTTCGCTTCAATGTCAACCGAACAATCCGAGAGTGCGTCTGCCGCCGTCACCGCGCCTCAGGTAGAGACCAAGGCAGCGCCTGCTGTCATCACTGCGCCTCAGGTAGAGACGAAGGCAGCGCCTGCCGCCGATATCACACAGGAAGCGACGACTCCTACTGCAACCACGTAGCGCAAGAAAGACCCCAAGCGTGTGGCTGCCAGGAAACTTTCTGCTGAAAAAAGACGGCTTGCCTGAGAAGAACAGAAGAAAGCGTTCGCCGAGGCTTATTACGCAGAAAAGCAAGTAGAAGCCGCCACAGCGGCCCCAGATACAAAAGAAAAAAGCCCAAATAGCGGCAGCCTCAGCGCCAACCAATGGATTGCTATTGGCGGCTTTGGCGTTTCCCTTCTCGGGATCTATTACAAGCGTGAAGAGCTCATGGCAATGGCCAAGCCCGTGTTCGACAAATTCAAAATGCCGAAGGCCACGCCGGAGCCCGCTCCTAAGCCTGCGAGTGTCAAGCCAAAACCTGCTCGCAATACACGGCCAAGAGGTTTAAAAAAAATAATTTAAAGGTTTGCGCGTGATTCATATCAACATGCTCACAGTTGATCCTGCCAAGTTTCCCGTCTGTTTCTTTAACCTTTTTGCTATCTCGAGTGTGTTGTACGACTTAAACCGAAACGTCATTCTCGCGACCGTCGATCTTTTTAATACAGGATTTTACGGCGAGGTTGGAGAACAAGAAGAAGAGGCGTTTTGTGCCAAGTGCGCAGAAAAAGACGCGGGGAAAACAGATTAACTTTTTTTTTTAAACTATCGCTCTTTCCTTATATCAAGCGCGCCATGTCCGACAACAAGCTTGTCAAGACCATCATTGACGCCGCAACTCTCACGGGATTAGCCGCGGGCATCGGCTGCCCCGCGAAAAAGGTTGTAAAAAAGAATTTCACTTCCGATCCCAGCAGCAGCTTCATGAATTACATGAAGTTCACCGTTGTCGTCGCGGGCAGCATTGCGCTAAAAGGGTACCTTGAGGCCCAGAAAATCCTCCCCGCCAGCATTTGAAAAAATCTTCCGATAAAATATACCATGGCGAGCATCGCTATCATGATTGGCGGGGCTGTGTTGAACGCCACGGCTTTTATCGGCGGCAATTATCTGGCGAGGGCGCTCAGGGGGGGGGGCAGAAAAGCCGCTTTTGAAGAAAAAAGTGCCACGACAAGGCTCTCGAAGATTATCAAGCCGCTTACGCCAAATACACGTGCGACCGAACACACCTTCTCGACTGGATCGCGACCAATGCACAAACAAAAGAGCAGGCCAAGCAGAACATGACCAACACGGACTACGCCTTCAAACTCTACAACCACGCGCATCCTGACGAACAGATGGTGCCCCCCAAGGAGCCAATGTTCTTAGATTTCTATCAGCCGAGCGAGCAGCAGAATAACGGCAAACTTGCGTTCATGGGCGCCGGGGCGCTCGCTCTGGGCTACGCGGCCTTCCTGTTCCTTTAAACTTTTTTACGCCTTACTTATATGGACGCAAAACTCGCAAAGATTTACTACAGCCCTGGCGGCTACTGGAAAGGCATAGCAGCGATGAAAAAATTGGCCGAGGCTGCCAAGGTACCTGAAGAAGCCGCAAAAAAGTGGCTGAACAGGCAAGCGCTCTGGCAGATAAACCTCCCCGCGCCCAAGCGGATTCCTCGGCTGAAATTCGACGTTCCCATGCCCAACAGGGTCCATCAGGCTGACCTTTTTCTGCCGCACGACAAACTCCCTCGCGGCCGCAAAGTTTTCAAATATGCGTTGACTGTTGTCGACGTGGCCAGCCACTTCAAAGACGCCGAACCCCTGACTTCGAAAAATTCTGATGAGGTCACCCTGGCCTTTCAGAAGATTTCCAACCGCTCGCCTCTCGAATGGCCCGAAATGCTGCAGGTTGACCCCGGGCGCGAATTCATGGGCGCCTTCACCAAAGAGATGGACAAGCACCAAACCTTTATCCACCACGGGCGCGTTAACATTCACCGCGACCAGGCCATTGTTGAACGTTTTAACCGCACTCTGGCTGAGCAATTGTTCTGGCAGCAGTACGCCAAAGAGATTTTTCTCCCTGAGGGCAAGCGGTCCACTGCCTGGGTGAAAAGACTTCCTGAAGTTCTTTCGGCTCTGAACAACTAGGTCACAAGCCTTATCGGCAAGAAACCCGCCGTCGCCATCAAAGAAAAAGCTGTTTACGCAAGGCCGTCGACACCTTACACGAGGCCTGTTGGAAAAAGCGAAAAAATCCTCCCCTCTCTTGTCCAAGTTCGTTATCTCTACCAGCCCAGCGAGCTTGAAGGGGGCGTGCAAAGAGCCACGGATCCAATCTGGTCTTTGAAACTTTTTAACGTTGAAAGATCTTTCATGAAACCGGATCAGCCCGTTCTCTACTATCTGCGTGACAGACCCAAGCGCGGTTTCGTGCGTGAAGAGCTGGTGGTTGTCCCTCCGAACACTACTCTTCCTCCCGCTGACGTGAACTAAACTAGGTGTGATATTCGATTGGTTTGGTGTGTATCCCGTCGGGCAGCAGCCACCACTTGTCGTAATACGTGCTTAGACCCAGCTTCTCCTGCTCATATGTGACCATATTCCCGTCCTGCATCCTGAAACCTCGGTTTGTGGCCATGTCCCTGCTTTCTTCCAACGCTCTCTTCAACCGCTCCCAAGTCAGCTCGGTCTGCATTTTCGACATCCCCTTCGTGCTGAACTTCTTTTTTTCACCCACCTCCCCTTTGTCGGCGAAATAGCACTTCGAGCTGAGCGCGATCATCCGGCTGCCCTCAAACTCAACTTTGAAGAGGCCTGGCGTCCGACCGCTCCACTTGTCCTAAGCCAGCCATTTTCTTTTTTCCGCTTCAAATTCCGCCTTCATCTCTGGTCGGATAACTTCCTCGAGCCTCTCACCCGAGATCGCCATGTACTTGCTGTCCGTGTCCATCCGGATCAGCTCGAAATCTCTTCTGTCAACATACTTGTCGAGAAAGTCGGAGTAAAATTCCAGCATCCGCAGCTTCGCCAGCTGGTAGACGGCGATTCTGATCTGGAACGACCGCCTGATCGTGATCTGAGGCTTGCGGCTTTCCAGCTCGTAGGCCTCCCGGATCTCGTCAAGGTCTTTGAAATACGCACTCCGCAGCGCTCTGTCGACAACCTTCTCGTCTTTCGTGAATATCACATTCGTTTGCCGCTCCAGCACTTCGATCAGCTTCCCGTAAGCGCTGTTTCCGAGCAGTTTGAACACTTCAGTGAGCAGCGCCTTGCTTCTGTCTACGTCTCCTGTCCGGTGCACCTCTGTCACCTGCTCCACGAACCAGGTGAAGATCTTTCCCGGTTCGTAGTCGATTGTTCTAGAAACCTTTGTGATAACCACCCCATGGTTCACGTACCACCGCAGCAGAGGGGCGTACACCAGCATGCGTTCTGCGGACAGCACCTCCATAAGTTTTTTTCCGTCTTCGCGCTTTCTGCCCGTTTTTGCCAAGTACTCTTTCATGTGTTCCGGCACAGCTTCGGCGGGAACCCTTTCGTTGTAAAAGAAAGGGCACATCTCCTCAAACTTTGGCCACAAGCGCTTTGGGATCTCAATGTCCACTTCGGCGAAACTGAACCACTCCCCGGCTTTCAACCGGCCAATCAAAACTTTGGCCGCTTCCTCTTGGCGGTCATCGGTATAGTACTTGACCCTTTCCTTCCCGCATGACATTTCTCTCAGCATGGTCGAGAGATAGAGAGCAGTGGCGTTGAAACCGAGAATCTTTTTGCACAGACGCGGTTCTTCGAACTGAGGCGACCTTATCCGCGTCACACCGGCCTCATGCCGTCTTCTGAAAACAGGGCTCGGCCCGCCAACAACCGCCCTTTTGAGCATTTTGTAAGCCTCTCTGCCAGGACTGTAAAGGTCTGCGCCGCTCTCTATTGCCCCTCGGAGCAAATAATGGAAACTAACCCCTGGCAGGCTCACTGTGTCTTTCAGAATGTCGATTCCTCTCTCTGTGTAGAAACTTTTCATCTTTTCCAGCGCCTCGAGGCCGGGAGCGACATCAAGATTGTTGTAATAGTGCAGCCACTCCGCGAAGATACGCATCCCCTTTTCTTTAACAGCCGCTTGCACTCCTACCACTCCTTCCTCGTCAGAACGTATCCGCCCTTCAGCTTCGAATACCAGGCTTCGTATTCTGGGAGCCCAGGGAAATCCAGCTTTTCAGCCACGTCAAACCATTCGTAAGGGAACCAAGATTTCTCGGACTCAGTTCCGTAGGCTTTCACCCATTTCGCGTAGCTCGTGCCCGGGCCAACATAGTTGATGATATCGAGGAAACGGGCCCCACAGGTGAGCAGGAACATGGTTTTGTTCCCCTTCTTGGCCACTTTGACTTTTTTTGCTACTTCGGCGAGAGTGCTGGCGAAGTGGTTCTTGATGAGATTCAGGTCGTATGTGCCTGAGTTGAAGCCCACGACAGGGACCTGGTTGCACCATTCATTAATCTTTTGCTGCTGGTCTTTTGTCAGCAGGTGCATGTCTTCTGGCACAAACTCCGCGCACACCTGGTCCTGGATGTTTTTCTCGCGTCTCTCCAGCTCTTTCAGAAACTTGCGGACCAACTCCACGGGGTTTCTTTCGCAGATATGGGTGGGCGCTCCTCTTTCAAGAGTGTCCCCGACGCTCACAGAGATCAGCACGTGCACGCTTTCTATCGTTAACGCGCCTGTCGGCTCTTTCCGATAATTTTTGTCGCCATACGCCTCGAAATTGTACAAGATCGCGTGTGGGTAAGGTTTCGTTTGCTTCCTCGGGAATTCTCCCTTGAGAGGCCCAACTTCGCAAGACCAGGCCTCAATAACTTTGTAGCTGCTGTTTCGCAGAAATGCGGAATGGTTCGCTCTGGCTTGGTACAGTTGTTCGGCTGTTTTACCGTTTGTTATGACCTCCTGTCGGTTTGGATAACATTTTGGGCATCCGTGGAAGGGGCAGCCGTGGTATTGGAATACCGCCCTCGTTTTGTAGTGGTACCCGTCGACAGGAAAAGACTTCATTTTCCCGCCTTCTCGGGGAAGCCATCTCTCGCACCCGTGCCCGCACATCGCGTGGTGGATGTGTATACCCCGTCGCTTTGCTTCTCGCTCCAGCCACAAAATCGCTTGCACCGACGCTGAGCCTTTTTGGTACATCACTCTCTCGAAAGCAGTCTCCGGGGCTTCCACTTTTGTCCGAGGGCAATGGATCACCATTTCTCCCGCGCTGCAGATCTCATGATGGCGGTTCAGATTGGAAGCTTGTGTGAATCTCTGCCCGCAATGGGTGCATGCATAGGTTTTTGCCAGCTTCTTGATGTGTTTTATCAAGAAAGCATGGCCTTCGTAGACACCTATCGTCAAAACATTTTTGATTTTGGGGTTCGGGTTTCTTCTTAGGTGCCAAACCACTTCTCCGTCTCAAAGACGCTCTGGCTCGTAGACACGTTTTCCGAGCCAAGATGAGACGGGCGAGCCCTCATTCACATGCGCTTCCACCTTGTCGAGCTCGTCCAGAGACGTTTTTCCGAAGTTTTCTGGAATGGTCTTTAGTTTGTAGAAACTGTGGGCCAGTCTTCGGGCTTCTTTTGTGCAATGATCTGTGCGTGCCCCTCGGTGCACTGCGATGCTCCGCCATAGGCACAGGTTGTCGTTGTACGTGTCCAATGCCACCATCTCCCGGCTATGCGTAAGGTTGTACAGCCAGTCAGGCAATGGCCCTGTTCCCACCAACGGCTGCCTGTCGAGCACAACTTTCACGTCAACGTTGAAAAAGCCTTCGAAAGCCCACTTCGTGTTGGGCCTTTCAACTCTTTCGTTGTCGAGACGCTCTTCTTCCCGCGTGTTAAGCCATTTTTCTGCGTCTTCTTGTTTGTTATACCACTGTGAGCCCTTGGGGTTCGAATAGTACACGATTACCGTTCCGTCCTCAATGTTCCGCAACTGGTACCCGAAAACGTGTCGAAGATAGAATGACGTGCTTACTCTTTCGCGTATCTTTGCCATAAACTCTGGCATGAGGTTTCTCCCCAGACGCCTGATGAAGCGCCATCTAATGAAACGCCGGCCTGTGATCTCTTCCCCTTCTTTCTCTGCATCGTCGAACAGATCTTGAATCTCGTTCTGGTAGTCTGTCACTGTTCGAACTCTCCGCGCAGGGAAGGGGTCGTACTCCCTCAGAAGCGCTTGCACTCCTCTTTGCCTTCTTTGGCGTGGTGCGGCTCTTGGCTGGTAAGGCTTCGGATGAAGAGGCTTTTGCAGACGCACCTGCGTTTCTTGAGAAATTGGTTCGTTCAGCACGTTCTGGACAACCTTTCTTACCGCTGGCGGGCTTTCTGCAAGAAGCTCATCGAAATAACGCAATACCGCGGGGTCAATGTTTGCGAGTTCTTCTTCCAGTCTTTCTTGAATGCTGGAAGACAGGGCTCCTTTGAATATAACACAGGTCACCTTTCTCTAACTGGCGGGTTTCTTTCTTGCAGCTCGAGCAAAACACGCTGAAAATCTTTTTTTGCTTTTTCTTTTTTGCGGTAAAGCCTCATTTTTACCGTGTTTCCCCCGCACTGGCTGCAGAGACGGTAGTCGCACAGAAGCCCGACTCCGCATTCTCTGCAGGGCTCTGGCTTTTTCATTCCTTTTTTCAGCTGGTAGTTGTGCTGGCCACAGTACGCCCCGTAACAGCGCTTTCCGCAGCTTTCTTTCTGGCCCCGCTTCAGCTACCCGCACTTGTTTGGCGTTCTATACATCGCGACTCGGGCGGTATTACAGCGGGCTCGCGCATTTCTAATATTTTACACTCCTTTGTTGTGAGTAGTATATAGGGAATTCGACAAATACTATTTCAAAGAGGGGGCTGCATTTAACCGTTTCGCAGCCCCCAGCTTCATCCGGCCCGAGCCTGAGAGGGCCGGACTTGAATGTGGGGGCTGCGATAAGGTAAAATAAAGCCGCCTCTGCGAAATGGTATTTGTCGAATTCCCTATGTACTACTATTCACGATTAATAACAGGACAGACGCATGAAAAACTGACGTCAATTCGTTAAATTGTCCATTTTTCTGAAAACTCCAAGACAGACTTTACATACCTGGGGCCCGTTTCTCGAAAACCCCGGAAACTTTTCGGGCCCGTAAAGCCAGTTTTTGTTCATCTGTATCTAAAACTGGAGAAGTGTATACGCCTGAAACTTGATGTATAAAGGGAACTTCTGTTCACAGTGAGAAGATGTGAATAAAACAGCTCTGTAACCATAAGGTTCGAGATTTTGCTATGGCGTTCCGGTTGTGAAAACTTTTCGGGACCTTCGAGAAATGGGCTCCTGGGCAGTTAATTTTCTTCTTTAACTTACCAAAGATATCCTCTGTGACATCATGGATAAATTGTCCAACTCAGTCATAAGGTGAGAAGAAAACACTGTTATAACCGTGATTAATTTTCATAGATAATAGAAATGTTCCAAATTGTAAGAAAGTTTGCTTCTTGGTTTGCAGCTGATTGAAATATAACATGAAGGGCTCAAAGAAAGGTATAGAAAAACCAAGGTTACCTTACGCAAAAAATGTGCATTTTGTTCAAATACGAAAAAAGCAGTGTTTTATCTGTTTTGTTGCGTTTTTCTTCCTTTCCCGGTATACCCTTATGTACCCAAATTCTTTACTACCGCCTGTTTACCGGCGAATTGGCCGCATGCGCAAAGGCAACATCAGTGAATTGGGTGCAGGCGCAAAAGAACATCAGTGACACGTTGGGCTATCGTCTCGTGTGCCACGTTTTTGTTCTTGCCACATTTTGACGTCTTCTGTGATCTATTACTGAACAGACGCCCGGCAACGTGGAATCTATTTGTTAAACGTTCGCGGGCATATACTGCGCCGTTCAGAAGGCTGGAATATGATGCTTTAATAAGTTGTATTTCTGTGTTATCTTTCAGGCCGGTCATTCACCATACTGTATCTCTGGAAGATGCTTGTGACACGCTGCAGCAACTGTCTCAGCATACAGTTGGAAAGATTGTTGTCAGGATGTGAATAGAACATTTTACCCCTTGGAAATAAACATAGCACTTTTCTTTTCTTAGCCGTGGATTGCGCTGCAATCGGGTAAACTATCACTGAAAAACATTAGTTTCGCAGCGGCATCATGTTCGGTGTAATTTATCAAACACGAAAGACCGTGTTTGACCACATTTGCAAACACCGAGAAGAGAGTTGAAAATATGACGCGCAGTGGAGTATTTTTGACGAACTTCGAGGTGTTTAGAAATGTAGTCAAACATGGTCTTTCGTGTTTGATATATTACTTCCCAATCCAAGCTAAAAATAAGGAGCAAACGGAGAAATAAAGTCGTAAAAATCTGTGCTAATTAAGATCAGATATCCAAACTCCGTTCAGGTCATGATTTCCTGTTTTTGCATTCATTGTACACCCAGTCCTCTCAAATCATCAAACTGTTTAAACATGAGTTTGAGAAGTGCTATGAACTAACATTTTTTGCTATCTCGAGCAACAACTTAGGACAATCCTTAGGAATAAGTTCGGACTTGTTCGTATAAAAGTGGTCGGAGTACCTGAAAAAGTCGTCATTGTTTATAAAACAAAATAGTGATTATGATTCAGAGTTCCTTGGAAATATGGAACTTCTTAACATTCAGAGAAGAAATGTCAAATCACCGCGTGCTTCAAATATAATATAAAACTGAGTGGCATTAAATGTTTCTGGTATGGACCATACATCATCAGTGAAAATCCCTTCCCCCAAGTGGACTCTCGTACGAAAACTGTATGCTCTTTCCAATTATTTTTCACTTCTGACAATTTTCTGACAAGAGACGACTTGATACAAGTCTGGCCCACGCAAGAGAGAGCTCTGATATCTTAATATTGGGTTTGCCAAAAGTTCTGGATAGTAGCAGATGCAGACATGTTGAAATGTTGAGAAACAACACAACGTTTTTTAAAAACATGTTTCAACAGAATCTTCTGTCATCTTTAGGTTAAATTACAAAGTACAGAGTTGAATATATAGTGTACGCGAAATGTTAATTGACTATAAGAACAAAAGAAAACGAGAAAATGTAAAATATAAAGAAAGTTTTAAATTAAGATGATAAAGTTGATGGTTTAAAACTTTCTTTATAATATTTTACATTTTCTTGTTTCCTTTTGTTCCTATAGTCAATTAGCGTTTTGCGCACTTTGCAATTTAAACTGAAGATGACAGAAGTTTCTGTTGAAACATGTTTTTAAAAAACGTTTTGTTGTTTCTCAAAATTTCAATGTTGGGTTTGCGGTAAAACGAAACCCCATTGGGCTCGTCACGCTTCCTGAGATTGCATGACAAGCCCACAGAGTCACTTAGCAACCTCGTTCCCAGGGTCTCTCTTCTTCGCACTCCAGGGGCAGGACGAACAGAAACCCCGGAAACGAGGTTAAGTCACTAGCTCTGACGACGGGCTGACACTCGAAACGTCAGCTTCGCAAAGTCGCTACGGCGACAGTCGAGTGAACCACGGCGTCAGCCTAGTCTCTCTGATGAGTGACGAAAGACCCCAGCTTCAGTCTGTCTTCCCGTACCCGGGTCCCGCACGAACCAAAATAGAACGTATCATCAGAACATCACTGAAATCTTGGAATTGTAGGTTGAATCAGTTTTCCCGATCGTACTTCGCTCTCTTAACATTTTTAAATCGGTTAAACAAAATTGCGTGCTCTTTCCTATTATTCCCTGTCCTCATTAGCGACCCAAGCATGAGCATAAACATAAGAAGCTTATGCGCTTAAATGTTCAGTGAGGACATCGTTGACATAAGCATAAAGTGCTCGCTGATTGGCTGATAGTCTTACGCTCAGGCTTATACTTATGCCAACATGTCCTCACTGGACACAATAGCGACATAAGCATAAACAAGCGTAACACAAGTGAAATAAGCACAAGCATAAGCACAAGAAAAAGAAACATGTTCCTTTTTTCTCGTGCTCGCGCTTATGCTTATTTCACTTGTGTTATGCTTATCTCACAAGTGTGAACCTAAACATAAGAAGAACGCAAGGTTTTGATATTCTTATGCTTGTACTTATGTCGCGGCCGTCCCCACTAGCGCATAAGCTCTTTTTATGCTTATTCTTATGCTTGGCCAAAGTTCATATCTACATAACCATCACGGAAACTGCGTGTGTTTCGATTGACGAGTCACGATATCTCCCGCTCTTGGGAAAGATGCATATGTAACTCTCGTGTTTCCGAAAATAAAAAATCAGAAACACTTTCGCTTCAGAAACAAAATTTTATTTCGCTTTCAGTTTCGACACTTTACTAGCCTGAGTATCAGGCTTTTCTTACTCGCGGGGTAGGAGGAGGATTCTCCCCTATCCCTACCCTCTTGCTAAAGACAGATGGCAAAGTCTAACTTTCGCTTTCCATATTTTCTCGTTTGTTTTTTTTTTTCTAAGATTAATCGAATGCCAAATGTTTCCACCAAATGTTACTTAGCAAAATATCTAGTGAAACATCTATAAACTATGCAGTAAGGTTTCAATATTGTTACGGAATGACTACTTTGTGGATTATAGTATCAAAAAAAAGTGCTTTGTGTCTACGGATTGTTTCGAATTCTGCATTTATCGAATTTGCTTACCACAGCTCTTTTGCTAGCTATTGTTAGTTAAGAAATATCAGTAGCGGTGGCGGATCTAGGGGAGGGGCCAGGGGGGGCCGCCAACCCCTTTATTTTGGGTAAAAGAAGAAGAAATGACAGAAGGAAGAAAAGCCGGCAGTGCAAGTAAAACAAACCCTCCCCCCCCCCCCCCCCCACCCCTTAACTCAAGGTCTGGATCCGCCACTGACTAGCTGGGGATTTTTTCAGCTAAAGTACTTGGCATTGGATATCCACAGAGTGTAACTGTGAATTTCTGGTATGCTGGTCAAAGATATTGGTGGTTCTCGTGGGATTTTCATATGACGTTGTCATAGTCGAAAATTAAAAATTTTTCAATTCTTCCGAGTTTTAGTTTCATCGGAAATAAACCGCTCAGACTCTCGACAGAGCTCGTTTTGTTGCATGCGTGACATTAAGATGGCAGCCCGCTGTCACGTAGGCCAAAAGATGACTTATCGTTAAAGTTTTTGCGAAACGTACACTCCTTGCATTACAAGAAGTATTGATAATGTGAATGTGTTGGAGAAGTAGAGAGATAAATGTTACTTTTAAGAACAAAACATACATTTTTGTTACTTTATGATTGCGATATTGATGCCCTTGTAGCCTGCAGAGCAGGCGAGATTTTTTCGAGCGAGCGCTCACATCGTAAAAAGTTTAGCCACCATCTTGAATTTTTCATGCAGTGGAAGACTGGGGAGAGAAAGAAAGTTTTATCAAGGGGGTGAATGATAGGCGAGAGGAAGGATGGGGGAGGGGGTGGAGCGAAGAAAATCTCTTCTCATTTTTCCCCTCCCCCATCCCCCAGACCCCCACCGTCTAACATGACGGTCCAACATGGCGGTCTAAAAAGGCGGTCGCAAGGTTGTAACGCTAACTCGCCCCAATAAGACGCCTGCACTGCAGGCTAGTGCCCTTGCGTCTCTATACAAAGCTCTCTAAATTTGAGTGAAACATTTATTCGAATAGCAAAAGTGCGTATGAAAAACCGAACAGTCCTGAATCTTGCCAAGGTTGTTTGCGTATCAATCATCTATCATATTCCAGATTCTTGACTTTTCTTATTGAACGGACTTTTATGTTTGATGGCATGACAGTGAGGAAACAGGTTTGGTGAAAGACCATCGCGGTCCCAATCCAAAACCAGAGAGGAGGATATAGTTAAAGAAGTGTAATAGACGGGTTTTGCTAGCAGGACAAAGAGCAATGCGTATTTTTGAGACTAATTAAACAGACTAAACAGAGGCGGGATGAAAACTGGTAGTATTTTAGCTTATTTGGTGGTCACGCACGCAGCCGAAAGCTTGCTCGAGTGACCTAGACATTCAGCTAATCGCCGGCTTTGTTAAAAGAGAGGCACAAAGCATTCTCGCAAACCAAGATTAGCATAGCAATAGCAAAAACTCGTGACTTGTTAGTGATCAATTCTATTTTTGACCGATTCGAGTCATTGCACTTTGCGTCTCCAAACGAACTAGGGGAATCCCCGACGTTACAATGCAAATGTCGCGCAACGATCTGCTGACAACCAAATCAGTCGGTTTGAACAGCATTAGCTACAGAAGAACACTCAATAATGCTAACCCATACAATGGTTGTCTCTCACAAGGTGACATTCTTGTAAAAATGCGCGATTAAAGATGCTGCTGACCATGAACTTCGTTTCGGTTTCCGCTTCCTGTCATTCCTGTTACTGGGTTGTTCCCGGTTTTTCCCCGGAATCAGTCACGCGGCATAATTTCACTGCTTAGCATGCGTAATCGAATATGTTCCTGCTTTTCTGTGAAGTGCTATGCAGTATTAAACGTGCTCCGTAAATTTCTTTCCTTCATTTTAGTGCAGCTAGCAAAGTGCAAAGAGGAAGGTTGCTATTATTATTTTTCACAGACATCGGGCAAGATTCTTCGAGGTAAGCGTATAAAGTAACGACATGCAAAGCAGTTAATATTTCCGCCAACATATCTGCAATAGATCGAACTTTAGGTTTGTCGAATTTGTATTTCTAGTGGATTTTTACACAAAGTTAGCATGAAATCAAAGTTATAATTCGAGAAGAAGAGCATTTCTCGTAGCCTTCAAGGTGAAAAAAGGCGGACCAACTGCTTATTTCAAAGTTTCATCGAGACCATCTATAAATTAAATCCTCCTCAAAAGATAGTAAGTTCCCAACGTTCGATCTGTTAGACGTAAGTACTGTGATGTTTTCCTGTGTGATTCTATTCAATAGTATATGGCAGTCTCTTTCACTTTAAACTTGGTTTAATTCTGATCGTGGATGCAAACTTGCACAGCAAAATTACACTCATTGTTTGTCGTTTATCTCATTCAGATCATCGGTTCAGATGTTAATAATTAGGCAGTTTATTTCATGATTACCCAACCGCAAATCTAAACCGCAAGCCAGCGAGGCGTTCATACGCAGGTATTTTTCATGGCATGCAATGAAACTGAAATTGCTCCCTTTACACCAGACCTAGCCAAAGCGAAACAAGATTTAAACAGTAGAATCTCATGGTTTGCTGAACTACTTTTCTTCAAATGGATCATGCTACGCAATGAATTATAAATTTAAAACCTTGCGTGGGATATGTGAAGGAATGATTAAAATGTTGCGTTCTGCGAGTGGTCACATGTCACGCAACACTGCCGGACCACACGATCGCTCACATGGTTGTGTCTTTTCATAGTCAACTCAGAGTCCCCAATAGCGGGGCGTGATAAAAATGACCCAGATTTTTTATTTTTATATAATGCATGCTACTGTACTCTTTTAAGATTTCCAGTTTCTTTCAATTTATAGAACACATTTACTTTTGATACGTAATCATACTTTCTAGGTCAAAATACTGTACAAACTAGCTATTAACATTTTTAGACTACAGAATAAATCTGTCATTCGGTACGTCCAAGTTGGCCATTGAAACAAGACTATAACAACAACAAATTATTTTGGGCCCAAATGAAGAGTCCGCAATTTCGTAATAGCGAGAGTCTGTCATATCGGGAGTTGTTTCCATACATTTCTTTGTAGCTTCGGCGGGAGTTGTAGCTTCTGTCTGGGGTGTCCGTCATTTTATATGGGAATCCCCCGGGAGTACATCCATCCCTCTGTGGGTATAGGGCATTAAGCTTGGTTTCCACTAAAATGTTTAATTTTAGTCTGATCACAGAGTGGAAGTAACAAACTGCAAACAAGTTGTTCTTGATGTTGGTAGGTTGTGAGTTCCAGAAAGAGGCATTAAAATGGGAATTTGCTGTACTACCCCAGAATCCAGACCGCCAGACAGTCCCAGAAAGCCCTTGGTGCGCATGTGTTCATCAGGAAATCACTTCTCTAACTTTGCTGACATTGGAGATAAAGTTGTTCTGTTTGTTGATTTTGGTCAACAATTGAAACCATCGCCACGCAAGAATCAAAGAGATTCTTTGCATGGAGCCACTGCAGGACCGGTGTGGCCCGATCAACGCCAGCATGATCCTGAGAAAGAGCAGTATGAGGTTGGTGCTAAAACGAGTAATTAACATCTTATTTTCTCAAGGGGGGAGGGGTACCTTCCAAAAATCTTGGTGGAGTATGGTGCTCTACTTAAAGTCCTCGTCATCATCATCATTGTTATCATCACCATCTTATCACCGTCATATCATTATGGCTTATTTTGCCATTAAAAAAGTATTTATTAATCACAGTATATACCTAACAAACAGGCTGGGAAGACCTCCAGAAAAACAACCACCGCTCACTATTTCACACTGAAATATGCGATTTTACCTTCCCACAATTCAGTAAGTTATTTCAAGAGAAAATTTTTTTTTTGGTTATTAAGACTGCATTTGGAATAAGAGGTTTAATAATTATGAAAACATAGAGTTTCTTCTAAGAGCCATACCCAGTTCATTAGACTAATGTTATCATGATGGTTGAAATAATTCTAAAATTTTTGTTGCAGATAAAGCTGGCTGGACTCCAAGCATTCTTGAAAAAGATCAAACCAAGAGATGAAAATTGTACAAGTTTTCGAGCAGAAGCGAAACTTCTAATGACAGATGACGTGCTGGAGAACCCTGGTGGGTTGGTTAAATTTGTTGTTCCATACTGCAGCAATGAAGGTGAATACTTGGGTGTGGTTACTGAGGAGGACATTGAATATGACCCCAATTACAGAGTTTACAATCGTAAGTATTACACTGTAAATGCCACAAAATTTATGTACAGTATATAAAATAGTTAGTATTTTTTCTATGACTTCCACGATAAAGTGAGACCATAATGAACACTCCGTGGCACTTTCTGTAACTGCTCCCTGCATTCTTTCATTGACCAGAGTAGTCAACAATGCGTCTATCTTAGTGCCAACCATTTTCCTGCGGAGCGCGAAAACGGAATTCGAACTTCCAGTTTCGTTTTTCGTTTACCCACGCCATCGGAAAAGGGAATTCGAAATTCCATTTTCGTTTTCTGTTTTCCCGCTACATTGAAAATGGAATTCGAACTTCTATTTTCGTTTTTGTTTTCCCACAACTTTGGACAACAGAATTCTAATTGTCATTTTCGTTTTTCATCTTTCGTTTTCATAAGATATTGAAAAACGGAATTTGAACTTCGAATTTCCTTCTTCGTTTCTGTGTTTTTGTCACTTTCGTATTTTACCTAAACCGGCACTGTTGGTACTTCTTGTCGCTGACAATAGACCTGGAAACTAAGGATATGTTTTGGCGGGAATGAAATATCCTTGATGAAGTCTTTGTCCGCCGTTTTTTATCGAGGATAATAATAGCTGTGAAGACCTTTCTCGAGTTAATCAAGAACCGTTACCCGAATCTAAGGGAATGCACAGTTTGCTAAGTGTAAAAAGGTTTTGTAGTTATCATGGTATCAAGAAGAGAAGGTCAGTTGCGGATGGAAGTCATGGAACAGTCCTTATCCGGTCAGTGTTTGAAGACTGTGGAATGCAGACTGGAGACTGCGGATTGCAGACTGCAGACCGCACAATGGAGACTACGGACAGGGGTAAAATGCAGACCGCAGACCAGGGGTAAAATGCAGACCGCAGACCAGGGGTAAAATGCAGACCGCAGACCAGGGGTAAAATGCAGACCGCAGACCAGGGGTAAAATGCAGACCGCAGACCAGGGGTAAAATGCAGACTTTAGACTCCTTAACTGAATCGTGCTACCGTTTCCATCATCAGTTGAGAGCTAACCGTAAACAGGCTAACGAGAGCCTTATGAAATGAAATGAAATTATGCACATACTATCACAAATTAATGCGTATACTATCACAAACCACGGAATGAAATGGCTATTTAGGTCCCACCCTGGAACCCTTAGCTTATACCAGAGCTAGTTCAGCTGAATTTTGCTACCCTTTACTAGAGTAAACTCCCAAAATCCCCCCATTTATCAACACTGTTGAGGCTGATTTGCGTAAATTTAAACTTGCCGATTTTTTGAGTGGCGATTTGTGGTTTCCTTAGTCTAGATAAAATTTTCAACCAACTAATCAGTTTTGTGAAATATGATACCCTATTCTAGACCCAAACGCTCTGATTTATATACCCTATCCTAAAGTAAACTGCTTGAAAACCATACCCTTCACAGCGGCACATACCTATATAGCTCATATATGGCAGTACCCCCCCTCCGGGTCGAACCTACGATATGGCATCTTCTACTTCGGTATCGACCGGTTAGTGTAAAACGCAGACTGCGGACTAGAGACCAGGAGTAAAATGCAGACTGCAGACTGCAGACTACAGACTTTTTAAGTATATATCGACGGTGGTATTTCCATTATCGATTTCTAACCGGAAACAGGGTTATTCAGGCTAATTGTAGTGAAAGTTTCATGTTCCGGTTAGCCTAAATATCACTCAGGTTAGCCTAAATAACGCTCCGGTTTACCGTAGCTCTCAGTGATGGAAACAGTAACACGACTCAGTTAAGAAGTCTACGGTCTGTATTTTACACCTGGTCTGCAGTCTGCATTTTACCCCAGTCCGCAGTCCGCAGTCTTCATTTTACACTGACCGGATATCGACTGTTCCATCAGCAACTGTCCTTCTCTTCTTGATACCATGAAAACTGAAAAACCTTTTTCCACTTAGCAAACTACTGTACAGCCCCTTAGATTCTAGTAACGGTTCTTGATTTCCTCGAGAAGGTCTTCACAACTATTATTTTCCTCAATAAGAAAACGGCGGGCAAAGACTTCAACAAGGATATTTTATTCCGGCCAAAACACAATCCTTGGTTTCCAGGTCTGTTGTTAGCGACAGGAAGTGCCAACATTCTTCCTGTTCAGTTAAAATAGAAAGTGACAAAAACGCAGACACGAAAAACGAAAACCAAAGTTCAAATTCCGTTTTTCAATATCTTACAAAAACGAAAGACGAAAAAAGGAAATGACAATTAGGATTTTGTTGTCCAAAGTTTGGTGAAAACGAAAAACGAAAATAGAGCTTGGAATTCCATTTTCAACGTAGTAGGAAAACGGAAAACAAAAACGGAATCTCGAATTCCCTTTTTCGATGGGGTGGGTAAGCGAAAAACGAAACTGGACATTCGAATTCCGTTTTTCCACATCGTAGAAAACGGTTGGCACACGAACAACAACAAAGGTACACGCATCGTACACGCATTATGTCTTTTTTTACACTAGTAGATCATTATTGCCAAGTAATGTAGATGTGGTTAGAACCTTCCTTCAGGGTAGCTGTAAGACTGATATCCCCAGTTTTACTCAGCAAAGCTGTTTTTTGATATAAGAGTGGTGTTAATTACATGCACAATCATAGGCGTACGGGCAATCTTTTCCCAGGGGCGGAGGGGGAGGGGGGTGGGGGAGGAGGAGTGGTGAATCACTTGCCCAAAAAATTTCGCAACTTGCCCAAATTTTTACAAAATAATCGAGCACAAGTGAGGGTCATAGGATTCACTAACATAGGCCTGCATATGGAGCGAAAATTATCTTACATTTGAATCCCAGTGAGAATATTCTTGTATATGAATCTATCATAAGATCACCTTACAAGTAAAAAACAACAAAAGAAATAACTGTCCCTGCCATTGCGACGGCCGAATTTATCAATAATACGATCCATGTCATTGTTTGGTACAGAATTGGCATATTTTCTTTCAATGTTAATCAGTGCGATGTTACTGACACGCTGTTGCCCCATGTTGTTGCGGAGGTAGGTTTTCAATCTGCGCAACGCACTGAATGATCGTTCTGCAGAACACAATGTAGCAGGTATCACTAGAAGGATATGCACCACGTTGGAAAACTCTAGCAACATATCAAATAGATCGTTCTCATGCATAATCTGCAGTATTTCTGAAAAAATCAAACAGTCGCGGAGTGGAACCCGCGCTCAAGGCGAAAGTTCGCGTATTTTCTGCTCAGCTTCCAGTTTTGTAAAATTTAGCGATGCGGGGGAAGCTTTCTTGTTTAGCAGGCGTCTGCCTGTGACAGATCATGATCTCCCAAAGCACAGAGTATTTCTTGGTCATTTCTACTTAATCTGATCTCAAGCTCGGACAACAACACATAGTAAGTGTTAATGCGGTGTTGCGATTCCAGTGTCAGCTGCATTTGTCTTTGCGTGTGTTCACCCACAAGGGCTTGAATGCGGCACCATGTCCTGTGTCTGGGTGCCATGGCCTCTCGTAATTCAAACTGAGAATGGGTCAGTCACTTCTTCACTTTCAGATCCATTGCTGATACTATCTGCCATACGGCGTTGCTGAAACTTCCTTCACTCCGGCACTGGCGTAGACTCTGAATGGTCATGTTGGCGTTTCACGAATGGAGATGGAGTCGGCCGTCTTCCCCTGCTTGCAGATTTCGGCACAGACCACTAGTGTTGCTTAAGATTATTTTCAACACACACAGATAGAACTATAAAATGGCGGTAAATAAAGCTCTACTCTCAGCGTAGGTTTTTGGATCTTTGTCTGAAGACAACGTGAGCACAGCTTTTACAATGTGTTCCATTTGTCCGTGTACGGCCTTCACGGTTTAATACCCACCAGCATGGACACCTCACACCTCTTGACACTCAAAGACTTCAGCGTCAGTTTCAGACCGTCCTCGCCTTCTACGCCTGTGTCGCCAAACAGGGCGTGTCATTGAGACTCGCTACAGGGCCTGGATAGTGCCAAGAACGTTACGCAATGGTTCAATCTGTGTCATAGTATCTTGAAGGGCGAGGTTGAGCACATGTCCGTAACAGTGGATGTAGATACAGAGCGGGAGCACTTTTCCATTCTTGTTTAGAGTCCCTTGTGTATCTAGACCGTTCCTATTAGCTGCGCCATCGAATGCTTTACCAACAATTTTCTTGAGGTCCAGATTGAGGGTGCGTTCCTTTGGGGTGACCTGGATCAGGTTCAGTGATCCAAGATCACTCGGATCATGGTTTATCAAAGGAACCGATGAATCTGTGGCCTGAGTGGATTCATCGGTTCCTTTGATGCACCACGATCCGAGTGATCTTGGATCACTGATCCTGATCCAGATTAACCCAAAGGAACGCACCCTGAGTTCAGTGAAAGCAGACTTCACCAGTTTATACAGTGCCTCGCCTTCAGTTGATTTCGTGGAATAGAAACCAGTGAGCGATTTTTTTTCTTCATGCCATTCAGCCCAAAGCCAAAGGATGTGAATGAAATTTCTGCAATGCTCAAACAGTGGGCACTGAGAATGAAAAACATTCCAAATTCTTACAAAATAAAGCTTTTGACTAGGGACAATCTGAGACACGAAGAAAAAGGGGTGTTAAGAAAGTTCCAACTCGCACTACTTTTGAGTATTGAGTCGCACCTTATTGTATGTTAATTAACAATATTGTTATTCGCTGTTTTTTTAGTGGCATTGTAATTTCTCGAAACGAATGGAAATGTTTTAAAAAATTTGCCCCAATTTCTCTTGTTGCCCCCCAAAAACTGACTTGCCCTGCAACCCCCCAGCCCCCCTGGCCCGTACGCCTATGTGAAAAGTCAATATCGGCATCAGAATCAGTTTGCTGCCATATTGCCAGGCCCACCAGTCATTTTCATTCATTTCTGCAATTGATGGAATTTTTAGATCCACTGTGGGATGAATTAATAGTGCACAATGAAGGTGTAAGAAAAGAACTTAAACATCGCACTTCCTCAAGACTAGTTGAGACCACATATGGAGCTGTGGGACGACAGCGGCGTAGTCTAAAGGAATCTGGAGCTGCATCAACAGATCAAGTTGATGGAGCAAGTGCTAGTGTGGATGCTTTAAGTGCAACTGATGAACATGATCCACTGCTGGGGGTAACTGTCAGTATTAATAAAATAAATATATAATAATAATAATAATAGTAATGAATACAGTATAATAATTGTTACAATAATATAATAATTCTATTAATTCATCAATTATTTCTCAAAATGCAGGAGGCTTTGTAGCCCAGGCTAGGGTCACTCTTGGGCAAGATAATTTAATTTCAGTGCCTGGATTGGTAGTTGGGGGGAGGTGAGGTGACCTGCAATGGACTATGATGCTCCCTCATATGGGCTATATAGGTATGCACGGCCCCAAAGGGTATGGTTTTTCAGCTGTTTTGGTCGTAAATGGGGTATCGAGTTTGGCCATTATGGTCATAAATAGGGTATGGTTTTTGCACTCTCGTCTTGACATAGGTATGTTTTTAAGAAAAAGCTACTTTTTCATCACTATCGATAAGACCATCAACAAAAGCCCTCCACAAATTATGTTTATGGCAATTTACATTGGTCTGAAGTAGGGAACTAATTATAAGGCAGGTCTGAAATAGGGTATTGATTTAGGGGTCATATCATAAATAGGGTATCAAATGTTTGGTCAGGTCATAAATAGGATAGGGAAAATTGTAGATTTTGGTCATAAACATTGGGTAAGGGTTTTGGGAAGTTTGCTGTCCTCACACTGCAGTCAACTGAATTTGGGAAGTGTCTTATGCCCAAGAACACTAGGTCTGAATATCAACTGCTCAATTTGGAGTCACCATAGTAAATAAGGTCACTGCACTTCCTTTTCTGCCCTGATCCCTTGAGCATAAGAAACTTTGCCTTTTGAGACCTGAAAAGTCCTAATTGCTGTTATTGCAGTGGAGTCTCCAGTCAAATATTCTTTTTTTTTTAAAAGGCATGCAGACAAGGCGAAAGGGTCAATACAATGCAGAATCAACCCTTTTGCCTCGTTTGTGTGTCAAGCCGCTGATAACTGCAATAACAGCTATTAAGTTCCTTAACCACAATTCAGAGGATACCCAATTTTGACAACAACAATCCCTGATAGGCTGTGGAATTCTCACAGCATTATCTCATGTGATTAAGATGAACACCCTGTTGGGGTAAAATTCCAACATGCAACATGACATGGTAACCATGGAAATGATGATGAACAGCAAGGCTTGTGTTGAAATTCTGACTGTGTGAGGACTATCTGAAATTGTGACATTAAATGGCAATTAAGCCAGACTACTGGGGCTGGGATAAACAAATTGTGGTCAGTTTATTACTTTTGTCATAAACTAGTTCTTTCCTTCACTTATACAGTCACATCCCCCTAAACGTTATTGGCCCGATTCGTGGGAGATGTCCTGTTGGCAGCCCTGCTGTGATCCAATTATGCGGTCCAGAAACTGTTTTACAAGATTCTTGGCCATGTTCTTTGTAACACCACTAACAAATGTAACTGGCCTAAGTCTGTACTATCAACTGTACTTGGTAGAGATATTCCACGTCAAATTTGCGACAAAACTTGGCCACTACATCTTCATGGTATGTTTGAAATAGACCTGTTGCAGAAGGGCAATACAGTCAGCCTAAATAACACTCAGATTTACCTAAAATTACCACTGACCTGGGCTAAGTATGCAAAGCTTTGATAATGTCAGGCAACAAATGATTTGTAGACTTTGTATGGGAATTCCCATTATATTAGACCTAAATATGCTATTTTAAATAAAGCTACATAATGAAATCACTTAGTAAATGTAGGGTTGTCGTGGATTATTTTGTTCAAATTTGAGCACAAATTGTTTTCATTAAAGACAACTTTGTAGTTCAATGAATGATTCCCAAACAAATTCTGTAGTTATTGAGTAACATTGTCAAAGCTGCTATCGCTTCACCCAAGGACCTTTTTGTGTTTTTGTCTTTTTTTTAAAGTTTCAGTAGAAAAAATCAATCCTGTGAATACCTGAGTTGCCCTAGAGAAGTTTTTTCAACCAAACCAAAATATTGGCAAACTCTTTATCGAGTTACTATTTTCACAATTCCCATTCCCAAAGTCCACTGGAAGGTTTTAACTAGTAGAAATTTTATGACTCAGTACCAAATTGTGCCACTTATTGGAATGTTTTGAGATTTTCTTGCCAGGGCTTGAAAAATTCCAGCTTGCCCTTGGGACAAGTAGCTCTCAAATTTTGCTTGCCCTGGGCAAGTCTTAGTTGTAATTTTAATGCTTTAGTTGGCAGACAACTTACCTGATCCCTTGCCCATTGGCCAAGCGAGAATGAAAAGTTACTTGCCCAAAAAGAAAATCTACCTTGTATCTGTCCAGGACAATGGGACGGCACTTTTTTCGAGCCCTGCTTGTGTGGCTTTATAACGAACTTCTTTCTTTGGAAACCTAATTGTTCTTTGTTGGACCCTTTGTATGATCTTTACACACAAAAAAAATAATACAAAAATGCTATGGAAACCCTCCACAAATGAATTTCAAAATAATACCCTGAAAACCATTACTGTTAATAACTTTCACATTTCCCACAAGATTGATGGAAGAGGATTAATTAATTCCAATTTTAAAAATTAGACCATCAGTTTAAACTCTAATAATTGCCTCACATGCACAGAGGAGTACAACAGGCACTAATTAAAAACTGCAGTAATTTTTGTACATCATAATTCAAATTTAACTTAAATCAAACAAATTTTGAATAGAGGAGTCAGTTAAGGTGTCAGGTGTCAGTTTTTTAAATTGTATTATTTTTAGACACATTTTTCTTATATTTTCACTGTAATCTTAATCTTACATTGTAAAGCACTTCAGAATATTTTATAATTTTAGCACTATATATATCTATTATTATTTATTACATTATTGTTAAGAAAAGTTGCCCTCTTGCAGTTACTGGGTTTCCTTTAGTTTTTCATTGTTGGCTTTACATTTCAGCCTTTAATTGTCATGATGATGTTAACCTTCTTTGCCCAATGGAGATTTCTTGGCTGTTATACTCTCGTCAACACTGAAGTGCTTGTTTTAAATGGAACTGCTGTTGCTGCTTACATTCTATTTTTTTGGTACACATTTTGGGGACTGATCCAGAAGACACCTTGTATGGGGGTATGTATAAATAAAATCAAATCATAACTTTATTTAGAGAGTTAAATTTATTTATTAATTGGGGACACTGTAAATAGAGCATATTAAGATGAAATGCGATAGGAAATCGAGCAGTTTCAACTTTCAGTGGACAAAAACCTTGCACCGGAAAAAATTCTGAGTATGTTACAGTCCTTTTTATATTTTCTAAAAGCTAAAGATATATTTAGCTGAAATAACACCAAAAACAATTTCCCAAGGGAAGTTGAGGAAATAAATTTCAAAGTTCAGAAAAATTGTGCAAACAGAGCTAAAATTCCTCATCAGCTTCATTTCACCAGTATTTTCAGGTGTTTCATATGAACTTCAACACTTGTTTTCGACATTTGGTGTTGTTAGAAATGATTTCTTTTAAGAAGAAAGTTAAAACAGTCGCATAGAAATTTGTAATACAAGTTAAATCATGTTGGTACATAGTTGTCCACTGGTTACTCAAACTTCTGGTGGATTCCCTCTTCAAGTATTTTGAAAGAATACCAACTGGTGAGAGGCTGACCGGTTGGCTCTTTACACTACATGGTCAAGGATATGAACTTGGGACTATACTAAGAACAAATCCAGATAGCGGTAGGATGGAGGATTTCGACCAGGTTTGACCTCCAGATTTCAAACCCAGTGCCCTAAACCATTCAGCTATGTTACCTCCATGTTTGACCAATCAGGCAACATTACACCAAAATCAATAGTGTGTGTGTGTAATTTTCCCCTGCTTGGCACTGATTTATTTTACATGATTTGTTTTTACTTCTGATTGGTTCTTAAGTTGTTTTTGTTGCCACTGTGATTGATTTAGTTTTGATACTCAATTAATAACCACACTATAAACAAAATAAGTGAACATACGCATGTTGCATCACAGAGTGTTAATAATATGCGAGCCAGCAAGGCATGGAAGGCAAGTGAGCCAGGATCCCTAACCACAATAAAAAGGCTAACCACAAGCTAACTTAGGCTAACCAGAGTGCTACTTAGAGTAAACAGAATGCTAGTTAGGCTAATAGGAGTGTTATTTAACCTAACCAGCTAACCAGCAAGTGAGCCATGTGAGCCTCCAGTTGGCCGACAGATGACCAACAACATCTTTTGGGAACTGCTCCTCACTTCAACCAAGCTGAGTGTAATATAATGGAGGTGACAAAGTGATCAGTACACTATATAATTTATACTGAGGAGTCTACAAGAAAAGGATCAACTGCACATGGATATCAAATGTTTTGGGAAAAACTGATGTAAACTAGAACAAATGCAAACATGATACTAATAATGAATTTGCAGATGAAACTAAGAGGAATAGCAAATCACACAAAATTAGATACCTATATTATTATTATTTTAAGTGCCTATGAAGTAAACAATAATTGCTGCTTATTTGAAAGGCTTTTCGAAGTAAAGAGGATTGGTGTTTTCCTTTTTGGAATATCTTTTTTCATTTTAGAGATATTTACATTTTTGTTTTATGCAAATGAGGAAAGTGATGACGTCATAGGTGGTTTCACTAAAACAGTTCAACACTCAATCAAGAATATCTCTAGAAATATTAAGGCAGTGTTCTTTAAACTTGGCACCAGACATGTACATCACAAAAAAAAAAATGACACCCGTTGTGCCATTGCCATGACAGCAATTATACTGTTGGTCCTGTTTTAATTAAGACTAAAATTCCCAGATTTTATCTTAAAAAGGATCATCCACTCCCAACAATCTAATGGGGAGAGTTAAGACAATATGGGAACCATCTGTGTTCCGAGAAAGACCCTCTGTCCCACTTTAAAAGGTTGCGAATGAGGATATTTGGTTTTTCACAGAAAGGGACTGGAGCCAAGAGTGTTGCCATGGCAACAACATAGTAGGTGTCATTCTGTTTCTTCAGTGATGTACATTTCTGGTGCCAAGTTTGAAAAATACTGCTCCAATATTTCTGGAGATATTCTTGATTCAGCATTCTACTGTTTAAGTAGAACTATTTATGACGTCATCACTTTCCTCATTTGTATAATACAAAAACTTGAATATCTCTAAAACGAAAAAAGATATTCCAAAAAGGAAAATGCCATTGTTCTTTACGTTGAAAAGCCTTTCAATTAAGCAGCAATTACTTTTTACTTCATAGGGACTTTAATAATACTTAGTATTTCTGTTTTGTCCCAGCTTTTCATGATTGTACCCCTGGTTGTCATGTATATCCTTGCAAACATAACATTCCAAATGGCTGTGAAAAATTCTTCGCCGGAAAGCTTAAACTGCACTGAGTGTTGGAACCACACAAATCACTTTTCTGGTCATGTGAAGTACTTCAATGCTTTCAAGCTCATGCACTGCTACTACAATCCAGTACTATGGGTGTTTGTGTTGTGCTTTTGCCAAGCACTCAGTCACATTTTTGAGTGTAAGTGGATTAACTTTTAACCTATAAACACCTGTGAAAGATAAATGTTCAGCATGTCACAGCATGGGACAAAGAAAACATCTGATTGCCTTACAATATTCAAACTCATGACCTCCTACCTACCAAGTAGGGGCTCTTACCATTGCACTATGAATGCGCATGGTGGGCTAGCCATTTAGAAGGCTTATAATAATGCGAGTTCAAACATGTCCCAGGAAAGGCTGAATATTTTTAGTAGTGTTTTCAGTGCCTCTACTGCCCGTATCGTACAGTTCTGTGGAGCAAAATAGAGGAGCGAAGGCAATGGAGTCATGTAAATTTATAGATCTCTTAAAGAACAGATTGAAGACCACAATAAGACTCTGCTGTACGCTACCCTATTCTTCGCTACATTGCTCTAACCTACTCTATGCTACTCTACTCTACTTTACTCTTTGCTACGCTACTCTACTCGACTCCTTGCTACACTATGCTACTCCACTCTACTTCTACTCTTCGCTACCCTACTCTACTGTACTGTACTCTACGCTAGTCTACTCTATGCTATGCTGCACTACTCTACGCTACTCTATGCTACTATATCCTACTCTACTCTACTCTACTCCACTCTACATAGCAATATCTTTTTCTTCAAATAAACATGTGCAGTCCTATTGATTTTTTTTTATTTGACTGTCCTTACAGCCAAGCTTCCACCACGTGTCGATCAGACTGCACACTGGATGAGTTGTACTGACATGTTTAAAAAATTTGGATATCGCAAGTCTTTCGTGATTTTCCTTTTGCAAGCATTATTTGGAACTATTGATGAGGTAATATTTAATTATCATGTTACAAAATAAGTCACAATTACCAAAAGATTTTTTAAGAGAACCACCCCGCCAAGGACTTCCATTTACAAAAATGATGGAGGTTGGTGTACCAGTTAGGAGTTTCAATGCATGCTGTTGTTCCTCTAAGGACATTTAAATTTAAAAACAGCTACCAGCAGAAATATCCCAGTACCCTTCAGAATGTTTAACACTCCACAAAATGTTATGGCTGGAACTAGGAATATGGTATCTGAATATATAGTTTTTATCAATATTATTTGTGGTGATTGTTTTTTATTTTAGAATCATTACCTCTTCAGGTTTAAATTAATTTAGACTGCTGTTCAAAATTGCACACAAAAATTAGTTCTGGTAAATTTTACAGTGCATTTACTGAAACCTGGACCACCCAGACAAAACCAACAGATGGCAGAACTGAAACAATAGATTCCAACATTTTCAAATCTAGCGAATCAAATGTCCTATTTTCAAATACAGGCAATCAAATGTCCAGTACAAAACAATGAAGTCTTAACTTGTTCGTTGTGATGCTTACACCACTACAGTGTCACTTATCAATAAATTGTCAAACTTGAACCATTAGCACTTTTGTGTGCTTGAATTGAATTATATGCTGCGATTTCTAAGGGGTAGTTGCTTGGTTTAGAAAATACATGAAAAGAAAAGCTGGGCAAGAATGTCACTTGTAAATATATATCACCAGAGTGTGTGGTGTAGGGTTGGAATATTGTCACAGCTGTTTAAAATAAACCCTTGAAATGGTCTTTGAGTAGGGAAGGTTCCTATGGCACCATCTTTTGTTTTTGCCTCAGTGATTTTACACACTGAGGCATTGATAGTACAAAGCGGCAAAAACATTTTGATGAAGATGTTATCTCAATACACTGACAACCCAGAAAGGGAGCTCAAACTCAGAAATGTTCAGCTGCTGAGACAGTGGATGCGATAGTTTATCCAAGAACTGTGTGGTGAATTTCACGATAATGACAACAGAAAGCTGTGTAACAAGAGAAACACGCACAGACAACAGGAGCGAAATTTATTTTGTAAAAATGTGTCAAAACCTATTATTATATGATTTTAAACAAACACCATAAAGATGATTTGTTTTGGCCATACATTCACAGTGGGAAACGGTCAATGTAATGAATTTATCACAGTTGTAGATGTAAAATCTAAAGTAAAGAAACACAATATTTTCCAATGGTTTCACAATTTATTAACAGACACTGTAGTCGCAAGCATCACAACGAACAAGTTGAGATTTCATTGTTTTGTACTGGACATTTGATTGGCTGGATTTGAAAATGTTGGAATCTATTGTTTCAGTTTTGCCATCTGATTGGTATTCATTGTCTGAGTGGCCTTGGTTTCAATAAACGCACTTTAAGGGTTTCTTTGAACTTTATGCTTGGTTTTAATTTTGACATGGTCACTAATTTTCCATCAGCTTTTGGCATCACCAAGACTTCTACCCTTACTGATGTTACGAATATGTTTCAACATTGGCTACTGTCCAAAGGAATGGGAAGTACTCCAGATATTGGTCAAAAAATCATTGCAATTTGGTACGAACTTTTCACCATTCTTACTAAAAAGTGTGAAACAATAAAAAGGTAAAGGTATAAAGCCTGGATTAAAGCCTGCATCAAGCTGGCACTCAACTCCAGCTCCAGTTCCCATTGAGAGGTGACCAGGTTTATTTTTACTTGCCTCTGGATGGGATGCTAGTCCACTGCAGGGTACCACCCCCTGCCCCACACCAGCATTTCATGGGCACTCATTCATGCACCTGGGTTGAGAGAGGCACTGTCTTGCCCAAGAACACAACACAGGCAAGTCCTAGCCAGGGCTCTACCCCAGAGCATTCAACACATTGATCATACCATTAAAAGCATCATGCAACTGTGCCTCCTAGTAACCAAAACAAAGTATGTGTATATCTTGTGAATATAAGTACACAAGATCTGTTTGAACAGTTTATCATGTGCTCAGTGACAGAGCTAAATATCAAGGGAATTTTTAATGGATTATAGCCCAATGCAAGTTGCTACCCCCAGGGAAACCAATTAGAATGCTCATATTTATCAAGGATTAGTTTGCCAATATGTTACGATATTATTAGCATATCTAAAAGTAATATTGTGTTTCGGTATACTGTTTCAACAGGGGATCCAGCATTAGATTACATTGGCACAGGTGGGGCAGCATATCTACCTGAAGATTCAGTGATACCTGGTAGGTGTTAGCCATATTATATAAGGAAAATGTTCACAGTTTGAACGTATGTGTTACACGTAGGATTATTTTGTCATTTTGTCCCTTGAGAAGTGACTGCATTGTCTCCTTATGCTACAAGTAAGAGCATTTTGTCCCTTGAGAAGTGACTGCATTGTCTCCTTATGCTACAAGTAAGAGCACAGAATAGATATTATGAACGAGGACTTTGTTGGCCCAAACACTTTAATAGTGTCACAATATCATTATTTTTTAAGAGTCTATGCAGCCTAAAGGGCTTTTACAGCTCTGCTTTCTCAATAATGCATGGATGGGTTATATCCAAGCTCATTATATATGGGTTATTGACCAAGTGTGAGGTCAAGATGGCTGGATATTGGTCAAGTTCTTTTTTGTGAGTTTATGGAGTGAGACAGAGTCGAGGTCCATAACCTCGCTAAAAAAAGAACAAGGCCAATATCCAGCCATCTTCACTGAACAAGCTTGGTCAGTAAAGGATTAATTATATGGCTTTGGGAGAAATTTTTCTTGTGGGACACGCCAGGTAGTCCTGAACAGGCAAGATGCCTCCATCTTGCCTGCTCGGGTAGCCAATCACAGCCCAGGCTTTGATTCATCTCGCCCACCCATGGAGCTAGCCATATAATTAACTGGAGTAATATGCCATGATACAAATTGTAATGGTTTCGTAAGCCAGAATTGAAATCTAGTTCTCCCGGGTTGTTTGCATGCACAGTCGAAACTCCTTAAAACACCAAGCCAGCATATATAGGAGAACAATCTTCATTTTAATGTCTTTAATCCTAGTCTTGTGGCCTCAGGGTGTTTTCATACGAATCAAAGCAAAGTGGTCAACTGAAATTATTTTGTCAAGAAATCACTAAATATCTTTGCGTTTCTAACTTAGAAAGTAATCACAATGATTATGCCACATGCTCGTGCTAATAGAGAGCTTTGAGAGCGGTCAAAATCTAATTATAGCTCTCACTAGAATCAAAAATTTACGTAACAATGTAAATATCAACATCAGTAGATTGTAGCTTACCAACATTTGCGGGTCTTGATTTTCCCACGACAATTTTGCTCTAACTTGCCTTACGATCTTGAACAGAAGGGGTCTTAGCTTGAACTGAACGTGAACTATGTTTGTCAAACATTTAATGCATGAATCACAGTAACGTCAATCAAATGGGAAAATATTTCTCAACTTTACCGGAAGCGGTTACACAAATCTCCAAGTAATTTTTGCAAATGTTATCAAAATACCCTTTGGGTTATCTCATGACAGATCTTTTCCCATCATGCAGTGGCTGTACACTCCCTGTCTTAAACGGCAAAAAAAGAAATTCCTGACCGGGGTGGAGAGAGGCACTATGAAAGTAAAAAGGTTAGGGACAGCTCCAACTGGAGTCTATCAAACTAACAAATATTTGATAAACACAAGCACTAAGCTTCTTAATTATCACATCATCTGTTTTTAAACTTGTTGCAGAAGTTTCAATAACTGATAGTGATCCCACTGGAGAAACACTGGACACTAGTGCTAATGTTGGCTACAACATCGGTAAGACAGTGCTTTCTGAAAACAGAATAATATCAATGACACAAAACTAGCATGGCCAAACTGCAGCCCTAAAATCTGAGCCTTTTCACCTTCTAGCTCAAAAAAAGACAAAATAATTTGCTTCCTAAGCATATCTCTAAAATCACAAATTCAATGGCCAATCCCCTCTATGACACGTGCCTGCAGGGAATCATGGTAAATGTTTTCATCATCTTGGACTAGATATTTATTTTGATGAATACAACTACCATGGTTCCCTACAGGTGTGCCTCATAGAGCAAATTGACCATTAAATTCCCAAAAATCGTAACCTTACATTTAAGTTACTTAGTACAACACCTAAGCTAGTATATATCCAAACAGAACGACTTAAATCTACATTTGATAATGGTGACAAGATGATGCTGAAACATCTTGTTATAGCATTTATTTTTCCTTTAAAACATTTTTCTGTATCTTCTCTAATCAAAATAGATATACTACCCGCAAAGTAAAAATGCTCATTAACTGTGAGTTTACTTTTTATTACAGGGGTGTTGAAAAAACACTTAAAAGAGATGGAATCTGTCCTTACTGATGAGCAGCGAAAAATACTAAATGACCCCCATGCACTCCAACATGGTGTTGATGACTGGCTTGAACACTACATTGTGGTACGACATTATGTTGCAAAATATGAGCTACAAGTACATGCATATGGCCCATTCCGAACAAACGCACAAAATGCACATGTTGAAAATGATGATAAACGTATGGACAGAGATTTTCCGGTCAAACAACACAGAAGCTTTCGTAACTTCTTGAACCAGGTCCGTTTTCATTTGTGGATGATGGAGGATCAACTGATCACAAAAAGAGCAGCCTCTGCTTGTTGTGCAAGTGAGCTTTAGAAATCAAAGAATTTAGGTAAAAGCGTAAATGAAGCACAAATGTCAAGAACATATACATGGTCATTCCCTGTGTTCTGGTCTCTTTGGGAATACCATGCTTCCAGAAAAAGTCTTTTGTGGTAATTGTTAGCTCTGCTGATCATTTCAACGTTATCAAAATCCATGTCATGATTATATTGATAAACATGTTGGGCAATCTTTGAATTGGTGTCAAAAATATGGACTGCTTTTTTGTGTTCCAAAATTCTAGTTTTAACTGCTCTCCCACTTTGGAATCTGCCCATGATCATACACCTATCATATTTGCATATAAATTTTGGAACTTTTTTAATATAATCCATTGTTACACTCTTTCCATTCACAACCGATGAAGACTAAAGTTTTTTGGTTGCACCATTTTTTTAGTGTTTTTTAACAAAATGTTTCTTTCAACGTTTTTTAAGCCAGTGTCAAACCCATGGTTATATTATTATCTTGAATCCTGGCTGCAACTTTAGAAGGTTTCTTCTGTATTAAAAAAGTAGAGTTATCATTTATACAAAGCCATTACTTTTCTAGCCATTTTAAAATAGTGTAGATTGGTACTATATCAATATAATGTACTATACATTATAGAATCAGACTGGGTATGCTTATTTTATAACAATATATAGAATTAATTTTTTTAATAATTCTTTTGAGAAGTTTCATTTTGAGTATTTTCAAAACAACAATAATAAACAAAACATTTTGAGCTTGAGATTTTTGTGAGGTAATATGCTGATAAGGCTGAAGGTTGAATAAACTGTTACCTCATAGAAATCAAGACCAAATAATCTTATTGTTTTATTTGAATTTTATCTGAAATTTCTTCAAATGATGACTTTTATCATGGCTGAACAGGTCTGTGATGAAAAGGAGAATTACAAATTTTCCAATATGGACTGCTCACAAAGTAATTAAAAAGATCCATTACATCCACTTTGGCAAAATTGTGTGTGGACTGAGTTGTCATTTAATGAATGAGAAAACATCGCTATTTTGTAAACAGCTACTAACCACTGCATACCAATGGTTCTTAGCGTATGATGGCTCAGCCAATCAGATTGCAGCATTTGCATCAATATATCAGCAAAATTCTACTACTTTTAGACTTCATAAAAAAAAAAATTGTGTAAACCAAAAATAGGTTGTCTTTATAAGACAAGAGTGAGTAACAAGGGTGCATAACTGGGAGAGAGTCACAGAGGTGAAGCTGTGACCAAACTTCAATTATAAACTTTCTATGTATTTCATCTAAATTGCATTAAAAGAGTGACAAATAAAATTTATTTTCTTAAAAAGTAATGGTTGCATATTATTTTTTGTGCTCTAGAGTTGGTCAGCTGAGTGTGTTTTCCCTGAAAAAAATAAAATTTGGACCCTGACCAAATAAATACAAAATGTGAGCTATAGTAGCAGCCTTCAGTAAACCCCCCCCCCCCCCCCCAACCCAAACCCCTTCTCTGCAAATATTGGATTTTGGTTCCAGTGAAACTCTTGAAAAGGTACCCCAAACATTAAGTCTACCACAGATAACAGCCAAGTCTCTTCATCAACTACACATTTCACTGGCTGTGTTTGAATTAAGGGTTAATTAAACAAAGTTCAGTGATTAAAATTCTCTGTCTTTGAACTCCCAAGCAGCCTAACACTGAACTCTTAAAGTTAAAGTGGACATTTGTTTAAATGGATATTCAGTTTATTCAGTAGGGATGCACAATGCAATACTGAGGAATCACCTTAATAATTACCCCCCCCCCCCCCCCCACAATACGCCTGCAGCAGTAACTTCACAGCAAAAGTTCAGTCAAATTCTTACGATTATTAAATGTTTTACTTTGCCAACAAAATGGAGAGCTCTACAATCAAGTAATTACACTCAAGTCAATACATCACCAGAACTCTACTGCTGATTGTTAATCAAACAAGTGGGACCGTTATTGTACAAGTTACAAAATCTTGCCACTCTAGTCCAAGGATGTTACACACTTTCATGTAGAGCATTTGTTATATTTTTTATCTTTGTGGCCATAGACATGTCAATGCGTTTGTCCCCAATTTCAATAACCATACCTCCAATCACGGCAGGGTCAACCTAAAGAATTGTTGGCATGAAAAAATTTCAATTAGTACCTGGAATAGCAAAAGTGACTAAATTTATTTTCCAAGTGCACTAAGTAAGCTACAAATATCATATGACAGGAGTGCGAATATCCCACAGTATTTGTCAGGATGTCATCATCGGCTCTAACCTGTAATACCTGTCGTACCTTTGTATGATTGGTGGGCTCATGATGATATGAGATGAATTTGCTTGTTTTGTTATGTTGTTATGTTGTGAAACCACAAAGCAACAGGTTTGTTTGGGCATAAAGATCAGGGAGGGTATCAGGTGACTCAGGACTAACAGTGCAACAGCTACATTGTTTGCTGTTTTAATTCCAAGAGACTGGTTTAATATTGTCATGATCTGATTTTGTGCTCAGGGTGCTTAATTTATTGGGAGAGCTGAGGGAAGGACATTCGTAAGAGACAGGGACGGGTACGACCCAAGTATGTAAAACAAAAGATGCTGTTTCATTTAAAGGAAAAATATCGTTATTGTGTTCTCACATAGAGATAACAGTCCAGACAATACTAGGAGGAGACCAGTTGTTTTGTAATGCAAGGATGATGTGAACTGTTCAAAGGGAAAATGAACTACTGTATGTACAGATCATCTCAATGTACTCTGAAAATGCAGTAATTGAAAAGGCTTAATATGTAGTAAGGAGGGCTTATTGGTATAGAAGGTGTTAACTGGAACACAAACTCCAAAACCATGTTTAAGGGGGCTGCTTAATAGAAAGGGGGCCCTTATTGGAAGGAAGATGCTAAATCAAATCACTTGGGGAATAAATAAGATCCTATTCATTCTGAACAAGTGAAAGTGAGAAACGGGGAATAAAATCAAATTAAAGTGAGGTACATTTTAGGCAAAGAACAGTAGGTGGAGACCCTTTCTTCTTGCAATCTTGTCCTGTGCAGAAGTGTAAAAGTAACTCCAAAAACGATTTACAGGTTACTAACCTTGGTTTCAATCTTAAGTGTTTCATTCTGTTTGACAAAGCCTTTCAAAGCTGTCTGCAACTCTTTCATTTGAGAGCTATCCAGTTCCTAACACAAGTAAAGGTAACCTATTAGGACGATCTACTGTTATCGATCTCAACTAAGTGTGAACATGTCACAAAAAAGCAGGATTAAATGGGTATCAAATGTTGCATGATTTGTCATTAACCATTTGAGGCCAGGCAGACCTTCACACAAATTTTCAAACCCAAACTGGATTGCACTTCGTACCAGTTTATTGAGTTGTCCAAGTCTTTTCAATAGTAAGTACAGTGGAACCTGGTTAACACAGGCAGCCAAGGGACATGCCAGAGTGTCTGTGTCACCCTGGTGTCTGCATTAAGCAGACTGTCAGAATGATTACTCTCGTTTTGTCAGCAAAAAGACTAAGGCATGCAATTTAAAAGACATAGTTAAAGTGGGTTGTACACTTGTTTGGTAATTCTCCTAACCAGTGTGCACGTCTTGTGGGTATATTAGCTGAACTTAGGGAGCAATAGCAAGGCTGTCCTCTGTCTGGCAAACAAGCATGGCTTTTCTTAACCTAAGATGCTGCATCTATTATGCACAAATTTCTCTGTCTCACTGAGATGCTTTTCTAAACCATCCAGCCTTTCCATGGATTGAAAACTTTTCTCCTGCCAATTGCTTTGTTTATAAGCATCCATTTTGATTAAATGGCACGACCAATGACTTGGTCATTTTATTCAGACCTGGTTCTTACTCGGACACAGCTGCGACTTTTGACTGACTATGGAATTACTCAGTGTCAAGGGCAGAACTTAGAGCAGTTTTCAATTGAGTGTCGTAAAACCAAAACCAAACCAATTACTTACAAGTTGGACTACTCAGCCAATCTCAAACCGTAGTAAAACCAAAACCAAAACCAAAGTAATTGTCTAATTACTTTCGACACTCAAATGAAAACCGCTCTAAAATCAAGTTATTACTTTACTTCAGTTAAAAGTCGGAGGCCATCAAACATAAACCCATGAAGCCAAATAATCTATAATGTTACTGAAGAGACCACAGAAGAAAGTGTTCATACTAGTGGGCTAGTTTGAAATATAAGTGTGAACTGGGGTGGTGTCTACATGTGTCTGTGTGTAAAGAGTGACATTTGGCAGATTACGTTGTTGTGATGTTGGAACAGGAGTAACTGACTCATAACAGTCACTTCTTTGGTATATTATCACATTTATCTTCCTCCAACCCTGCACACAAAGTCAATCATAGCAAGACAGCATGTAATAGTTGAAGGTTCAACAAGGCACTACCTTGAATTAGCAGTGATTAACCTAAATTAGACAGGAAACAAGGTACTTTTAAATGAAAGTATGAGCACAGTTGGACCCTGCCAATTCGATTTCGGTTATTTCAAATTTCCTGTTATTCGAACTCAAAACCATTTCCCTTGGATTTGCCCTTCAGTCATTTACTCTCGGTTCTAACTACCACTATTTTGAACTATTTTTCTTTTAACCTGAGGGTTCAAAATGGCGGGTTCAACTGTATAACTTCAACATTACTTTCAAGCTGATCTCATTCCATTCTGGGTGTCTGGAAAACCCGAATAGCGAATAGTTGCGAATAGCGAACAGCAAATAGTCCCAAATAGCGAATAGCGAATAGTACGAATAGTGCGAATAGTGGTGAACAGTCTCAAATAGTGGCGAATAGTGGCAAATAGAAGCAAATAGTGGCAAATAGTGGAAAATAGTAATAAATAGGGTACCCAGTATCTCGCAGTCAACCTCGTAGCAACTTAGGATGGGATTTTTCCGCTAAAAAGCACAGACGCTTATCAGGACAAAAGGTGTTTCTAAACGTAATTTCTTCTGTTTTAACCGCTGCAAAAGTGTAAATACGTTGTTATTAGGTTATCCTTGTGTTTTCTGTTTTCTTAATGTTGGCGATGGACAGCCTACTAGTCCGAGTCCGGAGAAGAAAAGGTAATAAATTCACTGAAATTCTGTTGCTTATTTGGATAATTAATTAACGCTTTATATTAGATCTAAGGCGATGACTATTGACGACTATTCATCACTATTGGTCACTATTGGTCACTTTTCGTGACTGTTCGCCACTATTCTCACTATTCGAGACTATTCACACTATTTGGGATTATTCACTATTCGCTATTCGCGACTATTCGCTATTCGCTATTCGGGTTTTCCAGACACCCTTCCATTCCAGGGGGCCCATTTCTCCAAGGTCCTGAAAAGTTTTCACACTCGGAAAGCTGTAGGAAAATCTCAAACCTTATGATTACAGAGTTGCTTTATATACATATTCTTAATATGACCAGAAGTTCCCTTCATACAAGAGGTTTCGGGCATATAAACCTTTCTGTTTTTAGATACAGATTAATTTAACTAAAAATGGCTTTGCAGACCCAAAATGTTTCTGGGGTTTTTGAGAAACAGGCCCCAGGACCCTTCACTTCTCTGACTACATGTACATTTTGTAAGAATAGTGCTGTTTCTTGAAACAAGATTGATATAAAAAGTGATGACCAGTATGTGCCCTTTGGCTGCATTTGATTGACTTTATTTTGGAATAACACATTCCAGAACAATTTTAAGAATAGTTATTCTGTCCGTGCATCAATTAATCATTCTTCTTGTGGAATGATCTAAGCCATGGATCCTTGTGCAGTTTTTGTTACATTTTGGAAGCAACTCTTTCATTGGCTCATAAAGGAACAATCAATCAATCCATCAATAAACTTTATTTAAGTGTCTAAAACTTCTAGTCCTCCCAGAGGCCGACTAATCGGGGACACTCCTAATAAAATTACTAATAAATTAAGTTAAGTTAAGTTAAGTTAAAATTATCTATCACTTGTTACAGTATATATACAAATCTAGAATTCCATTTATATTTTACACCCCTCTAACTTGCACTTGAACCTTTGATCTGTATGTGTACCACCACGATGGCAATACCCAAAAGGCAGACTGTGTATTTACTACAAACCAAAGTTAACACCTTCTTTGATGGTTTAACATATATAGTATAACATGCATGGGTATTTTGCAAGTTCCATAGTATTAAAAAAATACGAGCAATGAGCAAAATGTTTGTGTATATGTTAAACAATCAAATAAGGAATTTATTATACTATCATATCATTTTGTAGTATTTTGGCTTCTAATTTTTGAAATACATGCTATTTTGCATGCTCTGTTGACCTGATATGGTAAAATGGTGTAAAAGTGGAATAATAATAGTAATGATTCTCACAAACCTTGGCAGTTGTTATTGAACACAACACTTCACCTCTGGCTGCACTCATAAGTTTACCAAATGCAACCACTACATTGTGAACAAGACGGAGACGATTATTCTCAGCCAATGTCCCTGAAAAAAAAAGATTAGTTTTAAAAACTAAAACTCCAGATGTTGTTATTATAGCATTATTAATTTCAGGCTCACAGATAGTTTGTAATGTAAGCCGAAAAAATTTTACAAGCCTAAAACTGATTTGTATCTCCTCTTCCCTCCACCTTAACACAATGTTAAAGGTTTTGCTTATCATATGATTTGTGCAATGAGCCACCTTGGCTAGTTAGATTGCAATGTCCACCCTGATACATGTTTCAAGTTCACTCACCAAACAAATTGACTGTAAGATCAGAGTATTTCTGTGATTTCAAGACATCAGTGAGGAGTGCTAATAAAGAAAAGCAACAAGACCAAAATGAGTACAGACTTAAAAATAAACTAAAATAAAAAAACAAGCAGAATACACACCATCACAAGAAAGTAATACTTGATAACATCCTGGACTTGTTTCCACACAAGGTAAGGTAATATAATTATTAGAAAAAAATTAAAAGTGTAATCAAGCAGCCAATCACTCCATACTCCTTATCCTTACATTAAGGTTTATCTTAAGCTTATCCTAATATCCAGAACTAGGACCAGTTGTTCAAAGGCTGGCTAACATTATCCACTGGATAAATCACTATCCAGTGGACAGTGGACAGTGTTTTGTTGCCATTTATCCACTTGACAGTGATTTATCTGGCCCATGTTGTGTGAAAAGTGGATAACGCTATCCACTGAATAAATCACTATCCAGTGGATAGCCCGGTTTGTTTTGTTTGTTTTGTTATCCACTGGATAGCGATTTATGCGGTGGATAGTGTTATCCAGCCTTCAAACAACTGGGGCCAGGTTGATAACGTTATCCACCCTTTCAACAATGAACCTGGGTGGAGAAGGACAAATTGTACCCAGGAACACAACACAATCACACCATCTAGGGTTTAAACCTGGACTGCTTGATCTGGAGTTTAGCTTGGCCATTGTGCCTTCCATTTTACTTGTATTAAACTCACATTGTTTCTTGTATTTGTCCAGAGTAGGATTTGCCAGATACTCAGATAGTTTGTCATTTGTTCTTATAAGCTCATCAACTTTGCTTAATTCACTCTCAACTTGCTCCAAATTTTTTTGTTTGGCTGCTGCAGAATACATTGCATGAGCATAACGACCTTCGATGCCAAACACTTGAATAGGTGGCTGCAAAAGAACCAGTTGCATTTTAGCCTAACTAAGCCTGCCTCACACTTGTGAGATAAGCACAACAGTAATGAAATAAGTATACGTGCAAGCACAAAAAAAAAAGGAACATGTTTCTTTTGCGCTTATGCTTGTGCTAATAAGTGTTAAGCTTATCTCACAAGTGGGAACCCGCTTATTTCACTAGTGCTATGCTTATCCCATGAGCGTGAACCAGGCATAAGTTTTCTTAGTTTAGAAATTGCAAAACTTTAGACTGCAAGAGTTGAGAGGCTTCACTAGGCTTGATTACCAGCCACAGTTCTGAGAGAGGAACAAAGTCCAGTCTTAGGAGAGAGGTGGAAATCACTTTTTAGGACCTCAAAATGATCTTGACAGGTTTAAGATTTATAACAAAAATACGAAATCACCATAAGTAAGTAAGTAAGTAAGTAAGTACGTAAGTACTTTATTTAAGTGTCAATGTATTTAGCTCATGTGGGCTAATCGGGGACACTGTATTAACTCTACCTAAAAATTTTCAATTACAGTATTATAAGATTCTCTTAACCAATGACAAAGAGTTTCATAGAATTTTATCAAAGAAACATTGAGCATTACTAGACACATTAAACTTGAGAGTAAGCTCCAGCATTTCTTACATGGATTTACTTGTAATTAACGTGCATTGTGAGTACAATATAACTTCACTGGGTATTCGAGACTGTTGCTACAATGCAGCTCAAAAAACATATAGCTTCTTTCGAGTACTCCGCAGTAAAGACGTCAATTTATCTAGTACATCAGAATCATCTGTAAAAAACAGCGCCATAAAACAGGATCAAAATACCGGTACATGTACCTACCTTAGCGGCGAGCTCAGCATACCGAGCCGACGAAACACTCAGATTCCGAGCCTGTTAGTAACAAAACAAATTGAATTAGGTGGAAAAGAACACACCAACTCATATTCTAAGTATGAATTTACTCGGACTGTGTCAATTTAAAATGAACTCACCAAAAATGGCACTCTTTCTAGCACTCGACATCCCTTCACTATAGCCGCCATCTTGGTTGGTGTAAGTAAGACTCCCGGATGTGATATTTGTCCAGTCGTGCCCAGGTTGTCTCAGCTCTGAGTATGAAGTGAACACGGGGAAAACTGATGCGAAAACTAAGGCCCCGAAAGATCAGTTTGGATGGAAGAATGCCATACGATAATTTATCATAAATTATCTGATTTTGACTGTTGGCCATCCAAACTCAGTGAATGAAGGGTTAAGCACTTGACCTTAAATAATTTTAAAAGTAGGATTGATTGTACAGACAATAGCTATCATTTATTGTGATGTACAGAAATACATGTTTTGAAAAGTTTCATTATTAGTGTATTGTAATTTTATCAACCCTTTTTTGTCACATTCCAAGTGGTTACAGTGTCCCCCTAATGATGGTTAAAACAGAGCTGAGAGACCCAGAAAAATGTTCCTGTCTCCTGAATAGAGGTGTTCCTTCAACAGGGGTTAGTGATATAAAAATGATATGAACATTTGTTTCAGGACCAAAAGTTGTGTCCCCTGAATTGAGGTGTCATCCCCAGACAATACCAGGACACTTGCCTCCCCGGGTGTAATACCCCAATTATGTAGCTATAAATGCAGTTGGATGATACATGACTCCCTATAAGGTAACTTGCTTTACAGCTTACTTCTGATTTCTTGCTTACTCAAGATCTATCCATAGTTTTCTTGAGATGCCCATGAATTTCTTGAGCTGCTTTGCTAATTGGAGCTGCTTTACTTGCTTGAGTTGCTTGGCTTACTCACTGCTTAGCTCACTCAAGTTGCTTAGCTTACTTGAGTTGTTTGCTTCACAAGCATCTCAAGTAAGCAAGGTAAATATGTACACACATAGTTACACAGCTATCACCTTATCACCCTCTTTCCATTTCAAACTACCATGTTTACTAAAAGTATGATTCGTAATGGGAATTACCCAAGGTTGGTACCATTCAGGGAGTAATCAGGCGAGTAACTTTAAAATGGGACGAGCATGTAGTCCAAGGTCGATTTGAAATTATGAGCATGATTACTCCCTGAAATGTACAACATGAGGTCCAATTACTAATCAATAATATTTGTATCAATAACAAAATTTCAAAATTTAAGAAGTCTTTAGATAACTTCTTTAGAGCAAAAAAGTGAGTAGCACCTTCCAGAACTGTAAGACATATTAAGAAGAAAGGCATTAAAGTATACGTAATTGACATGCAAATCATGTGGGTATCCAATTACACAAAGTTGTAACTGGATACCTGTAACTGGAAACCCACACAATCGCGCACCAATTACGTGACAAATAGGTGCGTGGAGAACCAATCACAATCAAGAATTTTGTTATAGATACGATTAACAAGGTAAAGTGAAAGGGTTTCTCAAAGGACAGATTTCAATAGCACCCATCCTCAGAGACCCAGGGGCTGCTTGTCGAAACAAAGCGATATTTTGGGCAAGAGATACTTTCGGGCAAAAATTTACTTCAAGAGCGGGGCTCCTCTGCTCTTGAAGTAAACTTTCGCCCAAAAATATCGCTCACCCAAAAATATCACATCGTCCCAACTAGCAGCCCCTGCAGGGTCTGCAAGGATGGATACAAGCACCCTTCTATTTGGACATACTCTTGTTTCTGCACAATTTGTACACATTGATAAGCTCTTTGTATCACATTGATACGCTCTGACCAGACTGAGGCTTCTCCAAACCTCCAGGAGGTACGATGCTTCCTGAATAATTACACTGGTCACTACATAGTCAGAAACTCAATTTTTACTTGAGAACTTCTTTTCCCCTATGTTTGAGTTGGAAACATTGTGATATGAATAACCTGGTTTTCACTAGCAAGGCAAAACCATCTCAAGCATATAGAGCCCTTGCACAAGTGCAAGCTCAAGAATCAAAATTTTTCCTTTCCTTGGGCTTGCATTCACGCTAAGCCTTACACTCACCACATGCCATGTGAAAACATGACACAGCATAAACACATGGCAATCTTCTATGTTTGGAATATGTTTGAATGAGAAAAAATCGTCCTTAGGTTTGTATTGGCATTCATTTTCACTTGACCTTATCTTGTTCTTGGGCTATCAGTGCACACACAAACAATGTTTTCTAACATACTCGTCAATGAAATTTTACTATTAAAAGAAGATAAGAGTTATCTGTAAATGCTATTCCAATAATACAGCACATTTGAAAGTTCTAAAATGTGAAATAAAACAATCAATATGTTTAAATTTAATTGTTATTGGCTTCATTCACATGGAATTCCACCACTCCTCGTCTAGGTCATCATCAACTTTAAACAAATCTTGAACCTGCAGAGAGTTGCACTGTCTGTCTTGGCTTTTACTCCCTTGCTCACCTAAATCACCATCACGTCCACTGTTGTCATTGTATTTACTATCTGGTGTGACGAAACATGAGAGAGAGTTCTCTGCCAGGGTGACACAAGATTGGTTTTGTACTGAGGGGCTAGGCATAAACTTTGCCCATTTTGATGAACTGAGAGAAGGCTTCTCTTGTGTACCACCCACAAAACTCGACATCTTTAATGGGGTGGGATCTCGGGTAGCTTTAGCAAAATAAATATTGCATTTGGCATGGCTAGTTTGGGTATTTGACCATAAATTTCTATAAGGGAGCACTCCGCCGCTATGAGATGGATATATATAATGGCATTCCTTAGATGCTACATCGTAACATCCAAGAGTATAAGGTGAGGGCTTTTGCATCCCTGTATCTGAGTAAAATTGTTTCTGAGAATGATGTTGAGTTTTTTCAGTAGCATTATTGATATTTAACCAGTCTGTATCAGTAATACTGCCTTGTTCCTTTTTATTGTTGTTTTTAGATCTTTTTCCCATAGGATAGGTGCTTGATCTACCAAAATGCCATTTTCTCTTTCCTCTTGATGAAGCGTTATCAAATACATCCCTTTCTGTTGTCACATTGAAGCCATTGAAATAATCTAAACCTATAGAAATACAGCAAAACAAATAGAGGATATTACTCGGTGGTGAGAAGATATGAATTTTATGTTCGAGTGGCGAGAACTATATCTCACAAGTGGGTGCAGCGAACGAGTGAGATATTGTTTTTGTCACAAGAACATAAAATTCATATCTTCAAGCTAACGTGTAATGTACTTTTTATTATATAGACATGCTGATGACGCTGTTTTTGATGATTTTCCGAAGATTTCCGACCACTTTCTGAAGATTTTCAAAGATTTTACAAAATTGTTCTGAAGGCCAGACGAACGTTTCCAAGCATATTCCGAACATTTCCGAACATTTTCCGAAGATTACCGAAGATTGCCCAAGAAGATCCAAAGATGTTTCAATCACACACCAACAAATTTAAGTGGAGTTAAAGGGACAAAAGAGAAATGTTATCAAACATGATATCTTCACATGTGAGGATATCATATTGTTTTTATCAATTTGTTACCACTCGGTATACCACTGACTTTTATATGATAATAGATCTTAACATTTGCTTAGGGAGAACTCCCATATGAAAAGGACAGGGGTGCTCATTGTGCATGTACCTTTTAGCGGTTAAAAAAGCAGTTTTGGTACTGCTTAGGATGTTTAGCCTCAAAAGGTCCACAGCTGGAACTTTCATAGTACCTTGCAGGGTCTTGAGCAGAAACAAAATTACAGGAAATTATGTGTTGTTTAAGGGTACATTCCTTTGAGATGATCTGGATCAGGATCGGTGATCTAAGATCACTCGGATCGTAGTTCATCAAAGGAACCGATGAATCCATGACCAGAGTGGATTCATCGGTTCCTTTGATGCACCATGATCCGAGTGATCTTGAATCACTGATCCTGATCCAGATCATCCCAAAGGAATGCACCCTTAGACTTGTTACCTCTTTGGGGCTGAAAAAATTTCTGAGGCCATGCCCACAAAACAGGATCTTGGTACAGGTCTCCGAGGGATTCTTTTCAAAATTTCCAAGAAGCACCCTCACCCTTTTTATATGGGATTCCCCCCCCCCCCCTCCCAGGAAAATTTGGTGATTATTTTCAGACTTCTGTGAGTACACAGACATTGCACTCTCTATCAGGTTTATCTGTGCCATCAAATTTATTGAGAGCTTAAACATCCCATGGCACGATAAGAACTGATGGTTATGATGATGGTGATGATCGTGATGAAATTAATGATTGTAAGCCCTAAGTTAATTTTGGGTCAGTTGGCTTTTTTGATTAACTTATGTTTGGGTGAGCAAATTTTCATGGGGAAGGGAGAGGGCTTCCCTGTGAGCAGAGTTGCTTTGATCTTTCCTAAATAAGGAATGATTGAAGCGACCCTGCTGGCAGGGTAGGGAAGAGCTTGACTGAAATTTTACAGCAAATCACTGGGGACAAACTTGGTCACTATGTTGTAGCACTTGGTGTTTTTTTAAGGGTACTGTTTGAAACCTCTGAATTTGCTAGTCAGAGTTTCGTCAACTTGCAGGACACTTACTAAAAAAAGCAATACTCGCATGACCCAGTAAACCAGGCATGGAGGGTATTTTGGGGTTTAAAGAAGGGAGAGGGATGGGGTCAGGAGTTAAAGACAAATTTTAAGAACGCTTTGCATTTTATCATTTAGTCGTCATGAAATTTAATAATCTGAACTTACCATTATCATCACTAGAATTGAGCTCTAAGAACTTCTCCCATTTGCTCAATCCCGTGTTATCCCCATGATTTGTGATTTGGCTGTTGTCAACACTGCCTATAATATTGGTTTTCTCTGAACATTTGCAGAAGTCAGCACTTTCAGTACCGCCATAAGCCAAGTTTTCTGCCTTTTGTGCTTCTCCGCACTTCATATTTAATTTCTGGACATGTTTACGGCAGTCCAGACCACTGCCTTGGGCATAAACTTTTTTGACTGACTGCTTCTCTCCACAAACTTTGCATGCCCATTTTTTACTCTTCTTTACCTTTCAAAAAAGTCGTAAAGCAGATTAGCCAGTGATCACTATTTGAATACTCACAGATACTCAGGATAAAATTAATGCAAAATATAAACTTAACTTAAGCTTAAATCCTATTTACAAAAAGCAAAAAGCTTTAACATTTGTCGGACACCAAAAATACTTCTTTTTTTCTAAAAGAAATCCCCGTTAAGCTTAAGCTTTATTTCAAGCTTACATTGCGAAAATCCCTAAAGAAATGGTAACGAACCCTATAGATATCCCAAAGATCGGCATCTCCAAATCACCGGGAAATTTTGGTCCGTTCGTTGGCAAATGAATACTTACTTGATGGACCTGGAAAGTCATGCAGGAAAAACATCTGAGGATAATAAATTCTTGTACCATACTTATAAGATTTGGAATAATTCAGAAGAGCGTAGGCTACCACAAAATAGTCAAGGATTTGTCGTGCGATCTCGTTGATCGGGACTGTCAGTTCTACTGTCGTTGATCGGTCTGTCGTTCGGAGTTCAAATATGGCGCCAAGTGAGCCTCTACTTCATTTATGTTGAACGAAATATCACCATTTTATTCTAGCCCAGTCTTTCATTACGATCTTCCTGGGGCAACTTGTTGATATCAGACAGAGTTGTCCTGTTGGTGGATCTCGCTTCAAATCAGAACAGGTACGTGAACTCAATGAATTAGAAAGAGTCTCCAGTGTAACCTGCATGATAAGGATTCACCATTTCCAAAATTTAGAAATTTTGCGTTGCGTGTTTGACCCAGTCCAAAACACAGATTGTCTTTTCATTTCATCGAAGCTGCCTGTAGCTAATTTCTGGGCTTAGCTGTAGACTAAATGGATCTGGAAAATCATTGATGCGAGTTTCCTTTTCTGTAATCTATTTTTCTTTGTGTCGAAAGGAAATCTCCAATATATAAGCTTGCATGTGTTGCTTTTCACTTTTCCACGGCCGGGTATTTACTGACCGTATCGTATTTCACCCAGGTCTTGATCACTTTGAAGTAGCGTGCAAAATGTCTGATGGTCCAGCAGTAAACAGCGAGGAAAAAGACATGATTGACTCGTCTTTATCATCCTCGGGCGGCCAGAAACCTCTCATACACCACGAGAGAAATCGTTGTCTTCTTGGCTCGGTAATAATTACGAGTTTGCTTCTCATTTGGGGCGTTTCCTTGCTTCCTACCATTTTTTACGCGAACAAACTGCCTGCTCCACACATAAACATGAGGTGAGGCTAAGAGCTAATATTTCTTTGCACGATTTCTACAAACGTGAGCTGTGTTTATAGAGAGTGTACTTTTGTGAGGATGCAGGGAGAATTTTGATCTTTTAAAAGTACTTCAAGGGAGATGTTTTCCTAGAAAACAGTCAGTCAATCAACCTATCAATCAATTGGTCAGTTGGTGAATTTCATTATGTTACTTCATTCTAGATCAACTTAATTTTGTAATTAGAGTGAATTTGTATAACCGTTTTTTATATGCTACTGAGAATCACTAAATGGCAAATGAGGAAAACAATTAAAAAAGCACGCACCAAACTGAAACCAAGTTATGGCACTTTCCATTTGGTGAAAAATTCTGGTTTGAATTTCCGGAAATTTCCATTGATGAATGGAAGAGCATTTCTGGAATTTAGGAACACAAGAACAACCTTGCGAGGTGTATCCAAATTTTTGAAAATTTCTCACCGGGAATGTCATCCTAAATTTGATTTTCCTTCCAGTACTTTTGGTTGAATAAATTTCCCAGGAAATACATCCGTACCTGTAATATATTCGTAACCGGAAGTTGTGTTAAGCTGTTGTATTACCCAAGATGCTTAGAGAATAAAGTTGTTGTGTTGAGCAAGCCTAGTCAACTTGTGTTGTTATGTCACCGAGCCATACTTTTGCTAGTATGTTTCATTTTGGCGACGAGGATGGGATCCTCTACATGCACGAAGACGCATGAGAAATCCAGTGAAGTTTTGATTTTGTCTGTGTGAGGAAAAAGGTTTGTTTTCGACCGAGGCAACTTGATCAAAGTTTGAGCACGTGCTATCAAAATGGCGGGAATTGGATTGTTTGGTCGTGTCGGCGAGTTCAGCCCTGAGCGAGAGACTTTTCGTTCCTATGTGGAAAGAATGGAAATGTTCTTCATGGCAAATAATATCATAGAAGAAACAGGCGAGGGTAAAGAGGAAGCCAATCTCGCAGTTGCAAATAGAAAACGTGCTATCTTTCTGACTGAGATTGGACCCGAAGCATATTCTACCCTGAGCAATCTGCTGGCACCAGTGAAACCAAAAGACACTCCTTTTGCGGACATTGTCAAAGCATTGGAGAAACATTACAATCCAGCGCCATTGGAGATAGCAGAGAGTTTTCATTTTGGAACTCGCTATCAAAAACAAGACGAATCCATCAGTGACTTTATTGTGGCCTTGAAGAAGTTATCGATTCATTGTAACTATGGAGAGTTTCTCAACCGAGCTCTGAGAGACCGTTTTGTGTGCGGATTGAACAATCCCAAAATACAGAATAAACTTTTGAACACCGAGGATCTTTCTTTTGAGAAAGCGTGCCAGATTGCAAAGTCAATGGAAATGGCAGAGAAGAACACCCAAGAATTCCGTCCTGTCAGTGCAAGTGATGACAGCCAAGGCATAGTAAATAAACTGGAAACTGGAAACACTAAGGAACCCTCATGTTACCGGTGTGGTGGTAAGCATGCTGCACCTAAGTGTAAATTTAAGTCAGCAAAATGCTACAAATGTAGCAAAGTAGGTCACCTTGCATCAGTTTGTCGCAGTAAAGATGTTGAGTCTGGCATGAAAACAAAACAACCAGGAGCTAAAGGTACTGTTCATAGTGTCTTAGAATCAAACACAGAAGGTTGTGATGATAATGATGAGTTAGGTATTTATTCCATGTATGCAGTTGGTACAGATAATCCTACCAACAAAAGTTATACTGTAGAAATGACCATAAATGGTTCACCATGTGCAATGGAAGTAGACACTGCAGCTGATTACTCAATAATGAGTAAGAGCACACATTCTCAGAAATTCAGTAATTTTCCACTTCGTCCGTCAAAAGTTGAATTGAAAACCTATACGGGTGAAACCCTTACAGTGTGTGGTGAAATGCTGTGTGATGTAGTGTACAAGGGCCATGAATATACATTGCCAATTATTGTAGCTGATTATGAGAAGAAGCCTACTTTGCTGGGAAGAAATTGGTTAAACCAGATAAGGCTTGAGTGGGGTGAAATATTTAGTTTAACAAGATCCGAGTTGGAAAGTGCCAAAAGTCAACTTGATGGATTACTAGTTAAACACAGTGAGTTGTTCAAAGATAGCTATGAGGGCATGAAAGGGTTGGAAGCACACATCACCATGAAAGATGGTGCAAAGCCCATATTTATTAAGCCACGTAGAGTTCCATATGCACTAAAAGATGAAGTCGAAAAGGAGTTGGATAAGTTAGAGAAAAATGGGGTAATCGTTAAAACTGACAGATCAGACTGGGCAAGCCCAATAGTAGTTGTGCCAAAGGCTGACAAATCAGTTAGAATTTGTGGGGACTACAAAGTAACCATCAACTCAGCTGTTGAAGATGAGCAGTATCCCCTTCCCACCCAACAGGACTTGTATGCTGCCCTCTCGGGATCAAAATTTTTCAGCAAACTTGATTTGTCGCATGCATATGCTCAGCTAAGTGTTGATAAAGCAAGTCGTGAGTACCTGACAATTAGCACACACAAAGGACTCTATTCCTACACCAAATTACCATATGGGGTTAAATCAGCACGTAAAATATTCCAAGCTAAAATGGATATGATTTTGCAAGGAGTAGAAAAATGTGTGTGTAAGCAGGATGACATTCTTATTGGTGGTGTCAGTTGGCAGGAGAATATCAAAATCCTGGCTGAGGTATTGGAGAGGTTGCATAAATATAACCTGCATTTGAAGATGGCAAAGTGTGAATTTCTGAAGAGGGAAGTTGTCTATTTGGGTTTGAAGATAGATGCTGAAGGTTTGCATCCAGTTGAGGAAAAAGTGGCTGCCGTAAAAAGGGCACCAGTACCACAAAACGTCAGTGAGTTGAGATCTTTTTTGGGCATGGTCCAGTACTATCACTCATTTCTTCCAGGTTTAGCAACCACACTAGCACCATTACATGAGCTCCTCAAAAAGGGTGTCCAGTGGACATGGACAAAAGAGTGTCAGCAAGCATACGACGCTTGTAAACAAGGTCTCACCAGTGATGCACTGTTGGTGCATTATGATGGGGACCGTGAACTGAGACTTGCTTGTGATGCGTCCAGCTATGGAATTGGAGCAGTTATTAGCCACGTGATGGATGATGGCCAGGAGAGGCCAATAGCCTATGCCTCTCGGACACTGAGTTCAAGTGAAAAGAACTGCACAAATTGAGCATGAAGCATTATCAATTGTTTTTGGTGTAAAAAAATTTCACCAGTTTTTGTATGGGCGTAAATTTACCCTGATCACTGATCACAAACCATTGTTGGCAATTTTCAATCCAAAATCCACTATCCCCACACTAGCAGCAGCTCGAATGCAGAGGTGGGCTCTAGTACTTTCGGCGTATGACTATGAGATTGAATACAAAAGATCTGAAGACCATGCCAACTGTGATGCTCTCTCAAGGCTACCACATGAGGACTCCACAGTGGGAAGTGAGGGTGTGGTCTACAGTGTGAGGGTAATTGATGATGATTTTCCAATCACTGCAGAAGATATCAGAAAGGCAACCCTTGTAGATCCTGTACTTGGTAAGGTACATCAATTTGTGATGTCAGGTTGGCCAGAAGGGTGTCCTGATGAGACCCTCAAACCCTATCATAATAGAAGAAATGAGCTGTCCTGTGAACAGGACTGTGTCCTTTGGGGCTCTAGGGTGATTATTCCACCAATCTTTAGAGCCAAAATGCTGGGGCAGTTGCATTGGGAACACCCTGGTATATGTGGTATGAAAGCAATTGCTCGTACATGCATGTGGTGGCCAAAAATGGATCAGGAAATCGAGGAAGCAGTGAGAGTATGTACAGTATGTCAAAATGTTAGAAATGCCCCACCCAGTGCACCCCTGATCCCATGGAAGTGGCCAACTAGACCATTTCAACGGATCCATATTGATTTCTGTCAGAAGGGTAATGATTACTTCCTTGTAGTAATCGATAGCCACTCAAAGTGGATTGAAGTGAAACATATGAGCTCTACAACTACTGAACGGACTATTGATGAGCTCCGTTTAATTTTTGCTACTCATGGTTTACCTGAAGAGTTGGTGTCTGACAACGGACCACAGTTTACGTCCATTGAATTTACCGAATTCATGCGCAAAAACGGCATCAAGCACACGTTGGTTCCACCCTATCACCCTCAATCTAATGGGGCAGCGGAGAGGTCTGTGAGAGTTGTTAAGGATGCTTTAGTTAAACAGGTGCTTGAGGGTAAAAAGGGCATCTCTATGAAGCACAGACTTGCTAATTTTCTATTTCGGTATCGCACAACCCCTCACAGTACAACCGGTGTGACCCCCGCTGAGTTGATGGTGAAGCGTTGCCTAAGAACAAGATTAAGTCTGATTAAGCCTAATCTGGCACAAGTTGTAGAGAATAAGCAAGAGGAACAGAAAATGTATAAGGATTTGAAATGTAAGAGGGAAAGATCCTTTGTAAGAAATGACAGGGTGCGGGTACGAAACTCGAGGGCCAATTCTAAGACTGATAAGTGGATTCCAGGCACTATAATTAAAGTTTGTGGGCCCAGAACCTATGTAGTTAGGACAGGACACAAAACCAGATATGTGCACACTGATCACATGATAAGAGCACATGATAATGTACCAGATGATGTCAGTGAGCCAGATGTCGTGGTGCCTGAATCAAGTGGTCAGAAAATAAATGATGATAATGTGAATCCTCTCGATAGTACTTCTGAACCACATGTAGATCTGCCTGAAAACGAGGATACTGTTGTATCTCCTTTAGTTGTAAGTAGTCCACCTACAGTTTTGCGAAGATCTCAAAGGATTAGAAAACCAGTTGTTAAACTTAACCTGTAACTGTAGGTTATCACTATGTCTTGAGTATAAGTGCATCCTGAAAATCTGGGGGAAAGCAGTGTAATATATTCGTAACCGGAAGTTGTGTTAAGCTGTTGTATTACCCAAGATGCTTAGAGAATAAAGTTGTTGTGTTGAGCAAGCCTAGTCAACTTGTGTTGTTATGTCACCGAGCCATACTTTTGCTAGTATGTTTCAGTACCATTTGTTCCCATTTCTAAATTTTGGGAATTTAAGGTTGAATAGAAAAGAAAACTCTCCTAGCGCTTGAAATTGGTAATTATGGACATTTATTCACAATAGCAATTAGCTTTTGAGATATTGTTTTCTTCTGATGCTTGCATTGTGGCATGCAAGTACCGGTGCAAGTGTTTCTCAGCCAGGGGCGTCAGAAAGCCGGCCATATAATGTAATGTTACATCAGAAAAATGGCAAGAATATTCAAAAGTACAACATGTATTTCGTGCCACTTCATTGTTTTTGCCCTTGCAAAGAATATTCTGGTTCAGATTTTAAACAGACCAGTACATTCCAACGGCAAAACAATCTCATATGTACCCAAACTGGTCATTAGAATATTATGCACCTTATTAGCTTATAAGGAATGGGTTATACGAATTCACTCAGTTGAGTAGGTTAATTGGAAAGGTCTTAGGGACCGTTCATTTTTTATGAGGGAGGGGGGGCTGGTGGGATTTGGGAAGCACCATTTAAAAATGGCATGACCCCCCCTCAGCTTACCAATTTTTTCACATGGCCCCCCCTTATAGCGGTCATTTTTTGGGATGACCCCCCCCCCAAAAAAAAAAAATTGAACAAACAATATTTAGATTTCAACTTTTTAATATTTCTCTATTATCCCCCTACTTCACGTTATTGTGCTCACTATGAAGACAATATTTACAATCTCTATACGACAGAGAGCTGTTGTTTAAAAAACAAATCAAAAGAAAGAGAAGTCAATAATTATTTCGGATCTCCTAGTTATGGCTCGCCCTGAGCGTGTGGCATTTGGCCTCTCATTGGCGTCTTCCTCGTCTGAATTGATGAATGCAAGAATGACGTCACTTGAGTCATCTTCTCCCCCAGAGTCAATGGCATCACTGTCATACTCATCATTGTCACTTTCATCCGTTTCACTGCTGTCAGCACTTGCCCTGTTGTCATTTTGTGTCAATGTCCTGGCATTTCTCAGTGTTGGTTGGCCAGCTCTGAGAGGACTCTTCTGCTGCAAGCATGAATGTCTTACAATTGCCTTTACTTTCTCACTCTTGCTGCTTTTCAAATGCTGCTTCAGCCCGTGGTGGTTTGAGTACTTGTTTAGTTCTGGAACACGTAGCTTTTTAAGCTTGGTTAGATCTTCGCACAACTCAGTCCAAGGATAATCCTCCTCCCTACTTAACTTTGCCTTTTCTTCTGCTCTCTTTTTCCTTTTAAATTTCAGCACTTCAAGATGCTGAAGATAATCCACCACAAACTTCGATTTGACAATAAACTTATCTGCAAACAGAGCAACGCTCTCTGGGTCAAATAAAACCAGCCTACCACTTCCATGCTCTTTCTTCTTTATATTGTTAATCCAATCGGGGAAAGAGCGCATTACTACATGAGCATCATGAAAGAGGCTCATTCCAAAATGCGCAATAATGGCAAAAGCGACGAGTCGTTTAAGAAAAGGTTTACAGCTGAACGATCCAGGCAGTTTGACATCTTACATGCAAAAGAAGCAATTTTTCTAGGTGCGGATGGCTGTTCAGAAAGGGCGAGTGAGTTTTCCATGCAAGGGTACCAGTTGAAGCCCAGTGATGGAAGAAAACTGAACTTTTCCATCAAAGAGCACAGAGCAATGGTGGAAAAGTTGAATGTCATATTGAAAGATGTAAAGGAACACGATTCCACACTCTTTCAGTCCAATGGGCTTGCTTTAAAGCAGGGCGAAGAATTTGCCCACAGTTTTAATGTAAAACAGATCAAATGTACAGAAGCTAAGTTGACGAAGGTCACGCAGGACATGGAAGCACTAGAAAATAAGAAGAGTAATTATAACAGCATATTCAAAGGCATACTCAAACAGTACATCAACAAAAGGAGAAGGAAAAAAGAAAACCGCAGAAAGTCAAATGAAAGAAAGAGGAAGCGGACTGAAAACAACGTCCAACGAGTTTATGGAATCTGTGTTTGAAACCTGCTAGGAAATGATCTTCCACAATGCCTTGTGTACCCTCCTAGAACGGCCGTCCCGGAAGAGTGTCTTAAAGTTGAGGATGTTGCCACGTCGATATTTAGAAGAGATGGGCCATACATCGCACAGCTCTTGGAAGGGAATTATTTCACCAATGCTGCAAGAAGCAGAATCACCACCAACCTTGAGCGGGAAGTCAGAGATTATGTTTACACCTTCATGTACCCTGAAGAGTACACTTTGACGGAAAGCATTGCTGCTTCTTGCAGCATTGGTGAAAGAGACTCCCATAGCAGCACAAGCGGCGACGAAGAACTCGACGACAGCGGAGATGAATATCAGTGTCAGTGAAAGTTGCATTCGAAAATAACAGTGTTAAATACTTCTTTTCAGTAGCTACAAATGCTTTTTGTCGCCAAACGTTTTTTTAAAGCAGAAGGAAAGTTTGTAATAAATTGATATCCTGCCTTCTATGTTTATTCTATAGCAATTTTTTTGATATTCAAACATTATGCCATTTTAAAGTTTTACTAAAATATTTCACGTGACCCCCCCTTTTTCCCTTATTTTTTTGGGATGGCCCCCCCTCGAAAGCCATTTTTTTTCACATGGCCCCCCCCCAAATCCCACCAGCCCCCCCTACCTTATAAAAAATGAACGGTCCCTTAATTAATGGAATAAGTAGAAAAGTTAAATTAAAAGGGATATGGGATATTTTGGCCAAAAATTAACAGAATATGGATACTCAGACCCCCTTCCCCCCACCCCAAATGGGGTCTCAAAAAGTGACGTCAGGCATTTGAATCGTTGATGTGCTTCGGGAGGTGGAGTATCAACATCAGTGGTTGTTATTGGGATAGAGAATTTGATACTATGAAGGAGGGACCATTGGTCGATATGTCAGCCATACTCAACTGACATACATATCGAGGGGGTAAGTTTCTAAAGAAACTGTGATGCTGCGTCAGTGGGGAGTATAACTGGATAATTTGGTTTTATCAACTGGGTTGATAATGTGAATTGGCCACCGTAAAGAGATTCGAAAGCTGACGTTTCGAGCGCTAGCCCTTTGGGTTCGCTTAGATGAAGGGCTAGCGCTTGAAACATCAGCTTTCGAATCTCTTTGCAGTGGCCAATTCACATTATCAACCCAGTTGATAAAACCAAATTATCTTGACATACATATCGGCTGACATATCAGCCGATACCCATCCGACTCTCAACTGACACTCAACCGACTGTCGGCTGATATATTGGCGGTGTATCGGTCAACACTCGGCCGATACTTGGCCAGCATCTTGACTAAGCACCAGTCAATATATGGATGGTTAGTGTCCACCAACACTACCCATAGTAAACATTACCCATCACAGGAAAATCCTGTTCTTTTGTGACATTGTGGCTAAATAAGAAGGGCCTTTAAAGCCTATGTACATGCCATGTTTGAAGCTCTCTTTCCCCTTTCCCCACAGACACAAACACATAGACACACCCTCATGTCTCCTCAAAAAATATTATGAGCCCTCCAAATATGAAATGAAGAAAACCCTGCAACAGTGAACCCGTTTGCTCAAATCTAAGACTGTTAGACTTAGCTTGAGAACAAACACAGATTTCCATCAGATCTGTTATCCTAGTTTTATTTTTCTCCTCTATCAGCAATCAAACTATGCTAATGCCTCGCTACCCGTGTAGCCATCCTCTTATATTAAACAAAAAAAAAAAGATGTGTGAACCTCCATGTCCATGGGTGACATCAACCTCTGCTGAGGACTTTGCCAAGGAAGTGGTGGACAACTTATCTATTTCTGTGAGCTTGTTGGGTTTCATCATAATCCTAGTAACTTGGATCAGGATCAAACAGCTGTGAGTTTAATGGCCATTTACTTTTAGTAGTAGTCTTGATATTAGAATATAAAACAATTCTTCTCATTCTTGTCATTTGTTATAAAAAAAAAAAGGGAAACACAGGGCTTGAAATAGTCACTGTGTAAAGAATTAAAAAGTTAAGATCTAGAGTCTATGGGGATTGACTCCTTGGTAATGTTGGTTGTACCAAAAATTCTTTATTTGTGAAGGGTGCTTCAAGGAGGATCTTCGAAGACACTTTCATGCGATATTTACAGCCAAGTTCAAGTATGAAGTTACTGTATTTGCATCGTCTTTTGCCAGTGTTCCAACTACATGTACCTTTGTCTTCTGTTGTGGTCTTGCAAAATCAATTGACAAGATTTATTTTCTAAATTTTGTGATATTTTTGGGTTCAATCTGTGACATCACTGAAGTTCTGTAGAAAGAGATACATGTACTTGTCTGTTTATCCGGGACAAAATGTAGCTTAATGGTTGATGCTTTTACAAGCAATTTGCTGACTGAAAACCTAAGTTTTATTTTGTTGCAGGCGGCGTTTTCCTCATATAATTCCATTGTACATTCAAGGCTTACAATCAGCCATTGGTAAGTTTAAATTTTCACTATTGTTCTTATTGCAAACATCAACAAACATTATGGGCAGCTAGCCTTTCTGATATACAGTGGAACTCAGTTAAATATGTGTTCTAAAGGGACAATGGAAGAAATCTTAAAAAGTATTGCATGTCTGTTTTGAAGTGGTATCTTAAGGGGTCAAATTGAGCCACACCCAGATTGGTCTCCCTTAGGAGTTTAATTCAATTTTTTTCGACAAGCATTCCTGACCTTTTCACATGGGAGTTTCCCTGGGGGACAAACACAAGAAGAACTATCCTATCACTCTGTGAGCAATGAGAGTCAGGATTCTCTTGGTATTCTGCTTGTGACTTGATCATCATTTTCAATTGATTTTCACTATATTGTATCACATTACACTTCTGATTACAACTCAGTTGTCTATACTAGTGAAAACCAGCCTTTAGAGTTGTTAAGTTTGTCGCTTTAGTTATTAATTGATTATTTTATCTTCAGCTTTCCTGGTCGCTGTAGCTAATGGTATGGGAAGAGAAAAGGCCTTCTGCAGCAGTAAGTTTTACTCTGAGGTTCCGTTGAACCCCACAACATTTTGCACTGCTCAAGGGGTGTTGATACACTACTTCTCTGTAGCTTTGTCACTGTGGTTTGTGGTTTACAGCATCAATTTACTTCAGGTGAATAGAATTAATAGCATTTGCAGTATATTCCAACAGTCTCCTTTTGAGTAGTTAAGCCTGCCAGCTACGTACATCATATAAAGACCAATCAAACTTGTCTCTAAGGTATTTTTTGGTTTTTGCTTTGTTGTGAATTTTGAAGAAGTCAGTTTGTGGGTTAAATTAAGTTCTTAGCTATTTGTTGATAGGAGGTTCTCTTTCATAGAATGTTTTTTTTGTGGGGAGCAGGGTACTTTCAGGATTTACAATCAACTGTGAAATTTTATTGCTACCTTCATGTTAGCTTCTTTCCAATGGTAGTTACATTTCTAATTGGCATCATCTATACTCAAGTTGTGTGTAAGGAAAAGATCTTTCTGATGATGCCCAGAGCCTGAAGTATGCTAAAAAATGCTCAGAAATTTGAGTGAAAAACTCAGAGCAAAATTTCCTGTGACTACACTTAGCTACTCTGTGGTAAAAATTGACCGTCTCGATGATGCTTTCTCAGAAATTTTTGAAATGGAAGCAAACCCAGTAGAAGGTCAATCACTGCAGCAAAAAGATAAGAAAAGGAGAAAAAGGAAAGGTGAAAAAAATTATAAAAACTGAATAGCCTAAAGACATAAGTCACTTTCTTGTCCAAAAGCTCTCTCAAAATTTTGATTTCTGCTCATGCCCGAGCAAAACTGTCGTAAAACGTGATGCTAGTGGAAAGAAAGGCAAGCTGTCACATTGCAAATGGCAAAAAGCTCCGGGAGTCAATGGGTTAATATATAGCTTGTACTTAAATGTGTCACTTCTCTCAAGAAAAAAAAAATTGAGGATCTTTGACAATCGTGTAATTCCGAACTATTTTCAAGAATATTACACACAACAAATTTTGTTTGTTTTTCTTAGGATTTCTGCAATGATCCTTCATTTACGAATTCATTGTAAGATCATGTTAAAATTCCTCATCGAAGATCTTAACTAACTAAACTTCTTTGTTCAATCCTGACGTTAGTAATTAATGTGTCAAAGAGACCCTATCCTTATAAGATCCTGTAAGGGTTCTTTGTAGGGATAAGCTTAATGTATGCTGAAATAGACAGAAATTCCAGCATGATGTTATTCTTAAGCTTCAAACAAATTTGTCTACAAGAACAGCTACTCAATCACCACTCCAGCTTTCAATTCAAACTCTATACTGAAGCATTTTCAATTCTCCTACAAGTGTACAAGTTACTGTACAGTTTTTGTCGTTTGTCTGAGAATTTGTTGGCACATACATGTACATTATAGCATGCCTTTCAGTTTGTTGAAGATCTCATCTGACTAATTTCGTCAGGTCTGCTTGAAAAAGCTATACCATAAACTGTTGCTTGTAAGCCCCCAGCTGCTTATAAGCTCTCCCAGTTATAGGCGGAAAATGCATCCAGTTATAAGCCCCCATATAGATTTCATTGTTTTGAATTTTATTACGATGTTTTAAAGCATTACCAGTAAATTAACTAGTGAGACAATCTCAGATAGTGCAGAGTGCAATTGATAGCTCTGGTACAGTAGTCCCATAAGTACTCACCCCTGCTCGGTTCACTTCCGGTTTGTGTCTACCTTGGTAGTCTGCTACAGCTTTTCCCCTTTGCAGTGTGTATGTTTCAAGGTTGTATTTTCATTCAAGGTCCAAAAATCACGCACAAATTAATTACTACTGGTGTTTTACGTTCATTTTCGTTCATTTTAAATTCAATAATACACTGAAGCAGCAAACGTGACAATTTAGCTCTTCACGCCAACTTTGTAACTTGATACTTTTGTTTTCCTCGCAAAGGCATGTAATATGAAACCCTTGTTTTCTCCAAAACATATGGAAGATGTCCTTGTTTTTTGGAGATAAATGAAAGAAAGTTAAATATCTGATGTAGTGATGAAGAAACGGAACAGAAACGATGTTGTTTTACTAAAAATGCAAATTTTTACCGATGAACAAGAACTAATTTAATTATCAGATAGTCACGAAATACCACTTTCTTTTTCTGTTGCCACCTTTGTCGTTAACAATAAGACAATTCAAAATTAACACACAACGATATTGATGGCTGAGAAACATTTCAACGAAAAGTATTGAAGATAAACAGCACTACTTCGCCCATATGAATGAGTCTCCTCAAAGACTGATTAAATTAATTTGCGCTTTCATTAGGTGCCACTGTGTCTGCAGCAATATTTGAGTATTTTCCTGGTTTCTTTTGTTACAAATTTACAATTTGGGGAGTATTAAAGCCACTAACTTGGGAACTTTTTGGTCTCTCTTACAGACACAATTAAGGCAAGAAATAAACAAGCCGCTAAGGAGAAGCAATACATTTGAACCCTGACAAGCACACTATTGTAGATTGAAAACAGCAGATGATATTTGTTGAACTGACCTCTGTGTAATTCTAAAAGCTACGCAGCCACAGTAACATTTCACTTTTGCAATAAAAAGGGACAATTGGCGCTACCTGAAAAATAGCTGCCATCCTTGGTCACATGACATGATATCTAAAATACCACGTGGAAAGATAGTGTATAACACTAACGATGCTAGAACGCATGCATCTTACATGTTGAGCTCTACCATAAGGAAAACCACTCAGCATTTATGCATGATTCCGTATGCAATATATCCTTCACCTAATATAGAAGCCACGAACCCTAACTAATCTACGCATGTGTTTAGGGCAAATTAGTTTTGTTCTAAGGAGAATGGCACCACAAGGAGAGCAAGGGGTTACCTGAAACAAATATATAGCTTTGCGATGTTCAAAGCTAAGTGACGGCGATGGAATGTGTTTTACGTAGAGTACACATGTACCTTTCCCACCCTTCCCCCACTACTTCCTTGCCTCTAGACTAATTAATTAATTGAAATTAATTAATTAAACAAACATTAAAGTTTACACCTTAGCACCATAGCACCTTAGTTCCTTAGCGGCAAGCAGCTCCCATAACCATCCCAATAGTGCACTCTGCACTAAAAACCTATTTCGATCAACATGTGCAGCAGTTTTTTATTCCGGTTATGTTTGAAGCCCCATTGGATATAAACCCCTCTGTTTATAAGACCATCTAAAAGCGCTTATGGAGTTGTGTAAGCCCATGGCTTATAAGCAGCAGTTTGCAGTACAGTGAAAGGGAAATTTCCTCTTATCACTGCTGGAAATTAGAAGCATTTATTCAACTAACTAAAGGCATATACTATTTTTCTTTCAGATGATTTGTTCTGGCAATGTTGTTAGCCTGCAAGGAAACACTTACAAAGTGATGCATGTGGTGTGTTCTTTAACTTGCTGGCTTCTTCCTTGGATTCCTGTGGGTGTTGTACTGGGCTCCAAATCTACTTCATACCAGCCATTTAATATGCGTCTCTGTTATCCTATTGGTTCCAGAGGCACAGGGTTTTTTACAACAGCTTTCATAACAGCAGTGTCCCAGGGAGTTGGTTGCACCTGCCTGTTCTTTGTTGTGTACAAGGTCTTCATGGTAATTATAAAGCAAAATTTTTGGATTGATCAGGAGCAGATTTAAGAGTGGCCCCCCTCATCCTCAGAGACCAAGGGGCAACTAGTCAGGACGATGCGATATTTTCAGACGAGGCGACTAGTTGCCCTGGGTCTCCAAGAATGGCCACCCCCCTTCTGGGGAAGCAAACAAAATTGAAATAGATTGTGAATGTTATGGCAGAAATAAAGGCAAACACTCTGGACAGCTACCTCATTGTCAGTAATTCCTACTTTGTGGCATTGCTAGTATTTCTGAATGCCACCTGTTTCACACCCAATCGAGTTCGCACCTCTGATCAAAACTCATTATAAACTTTATATTCGCATTTGCCTCCACCTTTTTCAAGTTTACCCCATAATTTCAAGTTTGCTCCCATGAAGTCTGATATTTTTTAGTCTGTTTAGTGTTAACTCCAAGGTCAATGGATAAAGGAACAAGAAATAAAACGTTTCACGTGATTTTGTTCCATAATTTATGCCAACAATGTTTTTTTTTTCTTTTATTAAATATTTTAACAATACAATAAAATACATTACTTGCAATACTACATACTTACACTAATAACAATACACTATGTCACATACGGCTAATTACATAACTTATGGTACTTACAATACTAGTTACTTACACCACTGTCAATTACAATACTATTCTCACACTATGCAGATCCTTTTTTTTCTTAATTGTTATTATATTACAGTGACACCTAATACATACATGTAGTTTTTTTTTCCCTACATGTACAAGCTTACAGTTAAGTAATAAATATGAAATTAAATATTAACCATAAACATCAGCAGCATATAAAATTAACATAAAAAGGCCCACGTGTGATAAAATTTTGGAAGTGCTTTTTTTTGCAGTCACAATCTCTTTAAGAATTTCAAGTTTTGTGGGATTGAACGATAGAAAGTTTTGAAAATCTAAAACATCTCCATGAAGGCTTGTGCAGAAAATACAACATTTGGCCAACAATGTTCATTTGTCTTTTTTGCTCAGTTAGAGAAAAATAAATGTTAGTAAGAATGATTCAAGAAAGATAAATGTTAAGAATGAGTCAAGATATAGAAGTTTAACAGTACATGGGAGTAAACTCAATCATCCAAGCAAACTTGATCACTAGTTGAGTCAATGTGGGTGTGAACTTGGTGGGTGCGAAACCTGCAGCTACCATATTGTGTTGTCCCAGAAAATATCCATACCCCTCCTACGGAAGGTTTTTTTTGGTTAGAACCCTCCCACTCCTCCAGAAATTCCAGTTTGGCTTCATAATTTCTTTTAAAATTTTGGTTTTTGAAACCCCCCTCCCCTTCAGAATTTCCAATAACCTTCCTTGGGGTGGGTGGGTTTGGGTATTTTCCGAAAATGCACATTTCTAGTCTAACAGGGTTAGGGTTGGGGTTGGTGCCATTGAGTTAGCAGTTATACAAACAGAACAAGTCAGAATGCTTCAATGGCCATGCATATTCAGTTAAACTTATCAATATTTTATTAATCGTTAATAATTATTTCAACATTTGCTCTAAACACTTGACATGCTCATCAAGAGCCAAAGCTCAATAGTCATTAATTTTGCATTTTTAAGGTGAACCCTGCCTATTTCCCAATAACATGCATGATCAGAGTGTTATTGTCTAGTTGTAAGAATGCTATATGCTATGCCTACTCCTCTCACCACTACTTGCCCGATGCTTGTTAATTAATTCCGACACAGCATTCATGTAAAACAGACCTTAATTTAGTTTACTTTTCTTTAATAGTTAGCAATATTTTAAATTATAGAAGATTAATCTGTATACATAGTCTTTTGTAATAAGTTGTAGCTTTTATATTAAATTCTTAATGCCTGATGTATTTACCGTGTTTTTAAATAAAGATGGTGATGATGATGATGATGAGGGTCACCAGATCCCCAAATGTATAACAAAAATTCTTTATGCCGTAATTAACAACAATTCGTCCTCCAATTTATCTTTCAGCAACGTGACATTTCCACGGTCATTGGTAAACAAGCTGAACTGAGGAAGAAGAAGATGAATAAGGTGGTGAAGCGCCTGGTGATTCTCATGATTGGATATGCTGTCATCATGGCTCTCGCCTATATTCCAGTCTGTATAATGCAGCAACATTCCAAACTACTGGAATATTACACAAACCAGTATTTTTCTTGCTTGATGTTTTCACCCCCTGGCCATTGTCCCAAAAGTAAGTACCAGTGGAAAAAAAACAGCTAATCTTTTTTAACAGCCCAATTACAGTCAAACCAAGTGAAGCGTACCCCTCAAGATTACATCAATGAATTGATTATTTGAATATTGAACCCGCTAATCGTTTCAGGAATGCAATAATGAATTGAGTAATTGAATATTGAACTCGCTAGTCATTTCAAAAATCAATATTAAGTTGATATTTTTGAACATTAAACCCATTAGCCGTATTCTTGGAATGACTAGTGGGTTCAATTTTCCAATAATTGCATTCTTGAAACAACTAGTGGGTTCAATATTCAAATAATCAATTCATTAATTTAATTTTGAGGGGTACACTTCACTTGGTTTGACTGTAAAGCTTGGGGGGACTCCTATATAAAAAGGGCGGAGGTGCTCATCAGAAATTTTGAAAAGAACCCCTAAGAGGTACTGGGCCAAGATCCTGTTTTGTGGGCGTGGCTTGAAATTTTTTTTCCCCTAAGAGGTACCAATTCTAAAACAATACATTATCTCAGGACTGTTATATTTTTTTGGCCCAGTACTCTAAAAGGTATGGGAAAAGCTCCTGCTGTAGACCTTTTTAGGCTGAACACCCTGAGAGGTACCAAAACGACTTTTTAAACCCCTAAAAGGTACATCGAGCACCCCGTTCTTTTTATATGGGAGTGCCCCCCCCCCCCCCAAGTAGTAAAGATGACCACCTAAAATTACAACAGCTTTCTTGACCTGAGTAAAGTGCGAAAATGGTGGGCTGTGTGTGAACATTTCCCAACCTGAATGGCCAGTCGTGTCCAACCCTCAGGGGCTAGGCTCTGGGCAGGAGGCAAGTGACAATTCAGGCTACATAATCATTTTTTACTCATGAATTTTATTTTGTCTATGTCACTTAAATGTTGCTAATTTATTTCTAAAATTTGTTAATCAACAGCCTATGAGAAGTATGTGTTTTCCCGTGTCTCTGTTGTGTCTACCCTGTCCTCAGCATTTTTCGCCTTGATAACTGTGTGTTTCTTGGCATTTAACAAGCAATCACGCAAACTGTGGAGCTTTTGGTGGTTCAGAATACAATCCTGTTGCGGTGGAAACAGCCAGTGATAAGTATGAGGTGGAGGTGAATAATGGTGGATATTTACTAGTCTGCAAAATGGCAAGTTAAGGTGGCCAAACACGGTTTTTGCGCGCACTTTTGCTGATGCAATTCAGCGCACGCACAAGGATTGGAAAAAACAAATATGCCATCAATAGAGTGATTCAGCAATCATTTTATTTACTCAACACCCACACTATCTGTGCTATTTTGCTCTATATTTGAATGCAGTGTATTGTTGGCTTTAGTCTTTTATTACAAAGATATATTAGAAAAGGTAACGATGCAAAGAGCCCAGCAATTCTCAGCTTTTTCTTTGTTACTGAAAGAACCCAGTTAAATGCACAGTTGCTGGAAGAATTGAGACCGATTGCTTTTTCAGAAACTTGCTGATTTCTAACAATCCAGTCATTAGAATTTCAAGAAATTTGGCAAAAAAAATAGTTCAGAAACCACGTGAATGATCTATCACAAAAAATCTGAATTTCGACATAGGGAATTTTTAATAATACAGAACATGCAGTGAACACGATTTGCGGCAAATTACGAAAATCGTCTACACTGTATGTCAAAATTTTATTAGACCAGTGTTGACAGAAAGGATTTAATGTCAATTCGTAGTGGGCAAATGATGGAAAAAAATTTTACAACTGGATTTTTTTTAAAATAAACCATTTTTAAGCCTTTTATTTAACCAGCCTCGTTGCCACGCCAACAGCACACACCTTAGGCAAAATGCGAGAATAAACCCTTTTGTGGTTAACCTTGACTCTTACAAAAAACGGGCGCCAAAGCATAAAGAGTTTAAAAGTAATGGTGAATTAGGCACTTGAAAACTGTGTTCGGCCACCTTAAATATCCATCACTTTTCACCAACACTGAGATGATTAATAATTTACAATTATTCCATGGGCCAATCTGATATGAAATGATAGATAGCCAACGAGGCAGTGCCCACCCCCAGTTGACTATAAACATCTCATATCAAAGAAGCATGAGTGGAATAATTGCTTGTATAATTTTTGCAAATGCCCCCAAAATACAGAAAGCTAAAATAACATAAAAACAAAAATGCCCAAAAAATTATGCCCATCAGCTTACCGTATTTTTGTAGAGCATGGTAAAATTGCTAATACCATGATGGCTAAGCCAGTGAAATCTCTTGAATAGCACTATCCAATGATCAAGTTTTTTATAATATAGTTTAATTGTTTTACTTAGTATAATTTATGTATACTAAACCAGTGAAACAGTCTGCCTCAAATTTATAGTTTAATTTTAAGATGAAAGATGAAAACACCTATTTCAAAAGGGCAAAAAGTGTGGGGAAAGTCACATGATAACAAAAGCATTAGACTGTTTTGTCTACCAGTAAAAATTGAAATTTTTTTAATCTCAATGTGAAAGTTTTTGTGTTCATTTTTACTGATATATCACACATGGAGAGTTTCATTCTTCTGATTGACAACATGTGCTCTTACTACTGCATGCATCATTTACATTTGAGGTTGAAAACTGCAAAGCAAAGTATATAATTCACTTGTTTGGTATATGGTGTCCTAACATATTATAATAAGGCAAGTAATGAGATTTAAAACTTCTTGTTTTGTCTGTTCTATTTTTGCTGGGGAAGATAACAATGTTTAAGAAAACAGTTTAGACTGTGAGCAATCTCTTATTTGTGCCAGCTTATTGTTTAATGTGCAAGAGGAAGGTTAAGTGTGGGAAATATTCAGAGCCTGATCAAAGCTGCTAGAAGTCACAAGAATTGCTGGCTTGGGAAGAGACAATAGTCTTAATAGCTTATAAGGAAAACTCTGGCTTAATTTCTTCTTTGCCAATCTCTTCATATTTTTACAACTGACCTATTTTCTCATTTTCACAACTGACTTGCAAAACTAAAAAGATTGCTCACAGATAGGATCTGACATGATGAAGAGTGCAAGTGCTTGTAGTGTAACATTTATCCTAACTACATTATCCACAAGATTTATAGCTATCTAATTTCTCGTAACATCATCAATGCATGGTCAGAAAGACAGGTGACGAGAGTTTAGAAAAGTATCAACATGGCCCAGCTTGTCTTTCACGAGAAAACAAGCTCAAATATTGGAATTGTATGTCTTGAGCAGTTAGTTATTTTCTTTCAGTGTGAAAATCAGCAGCACTTTAAAATGGCTGACTAAGACCATTACAGCATATATAATCAAATTTCTAAATAATTTATAGAAAACTAGAGATTAAGAATAATTGTTAATATATTAGGAAGTGTTACATATAATGGAACCTCTTATAGCTACAAGAGTTTGCAAAATGGAAAGAACTGGACAGAATTAGACATAGGTCAGGTGGCTGCATGGGTAACTTTTACGACTGTTTTTGCATACATTATATTTTTTTTAAAAAAGACACTGAAATAATAGAAAATCTCTTATGACTAGTTGATCAGTTGATCATGACTAGTTGATCGAGAACACACTCCGATAACTTGACAATATAGTAAATATAATTACAGATGTAAAGCAATGTTTGGCAAGCAAACTAGTGCAAGTGATATCCTGTCTACTATCACACAAGCTATTGCCAGATACTAGCCTTAATTAGATGGGTTTAGCTATTACAGAAAGGTGGTATTGGAAGCACCTCTGGTGTGGAAATTGTGTTACATTTTCAGCACCGAGTTATGAAAGCCTAGATATCCTGGTTTTAAGCTTGCTAAAGCTTCTTGTCACAAGTAAAATAATTTCCCAAATAAATTATTTGGCAAGTTTGTTCCTGTGGTGATGAATAATTTATTTACATTTATAAATTTGAAAAAGGTAATATCAGTCAGTGAATCATGGCCTACCAATGCAACATGACAGTTTTTTTTTAAATCAGACATTGTGATGTTGTATCCTTACATTAATTTTATCTTTATTTTTACACACTCCAGTTGTTATGTTCCAATCTTTCAAAAGGCATCATCTTATTTTGAAGACAAAAGTTCTTTGACTTCTGATTCGTTAATAAGAAAACCACACTCAAACAGAAGATTCTCATCTACATAATCCTTTAAACATTCTATAGAGTACTTCCAAAGTGCATCTTGGTGGTGTTCATTCCTGTAAATGAAGCAAAAAGCCATCTTTATGAAAAAAGTTGTCTTGGCTGATCAAGTCAAAAACTGGCCCTCAGTTAGGTTTGTGCATGCTCTCGATGTTTTAAGTTGTCTCTGACACCCAAGACAAAAAAATGCAATGTTACATGAAAAAAGATGGCTTCCCCTCCCCACTTTTGATAAATTAATCTGAGGTTTTTAAAGGGGATTAACCAAAATAAATGTTTTTTTTGTTTTTTGTTTTTTTGTGTGTGTGTGTGTACGTGTGTGTGTGTGTGTGTGTGTGTGCGTGTGTGTCTAAACCCAAACGTGGTTTCTCTTGTTTCAGTTCCCTAACTGCCCAGGAGCCATGATAGAATTTATTTATTAAGATATAGAAACTGACCTGTAGGCTTTGGTAAAGTTGGCTATTATGGACAATGCACCATTTGACTTGCTATATTGGCATAATTTAGCAAGAGTGTTTCTGTCTTTTCCTGAGCTAAATTTCCTTACAGGTGCACCGAGTGTTAAGTGTTTCTTAAGCTACTGATTGTTCACGGACAGAAAAATCATGTTCAGGACAAAAAAATCTTCATCTGTTTTACTGCACGTTTCAATAACACCCACACTCAAAAGTTTAAAACCCAACAAAGAACTGTGTTTTTGGCAGCTGTCAGTCATAATAATTAACAACAACAAACAAGCCTTTAAAAAAGAGGCACTGAGGTAATTGCACCGCAGGAGCAGAGCCAGGGGCAGATCCAGAAAATTCAGATATAGGGGGTCGAGGACATTGCATCAGAGTGCAGGCCTGCTCTAAAGATGGTTGGTCTACTTTTTTGACAATACAAGCAAAAACGGGGGGGCACAGCCCCCTCGCCCCTACACTAGGATTACTTGCCTTGCCAACTGAGATGGCTGAGCTGGTTTGCAGTTTATGAAATAAACACCACTGACTCCAGCCAGCTCTGGATTGACAGCACAGTTGATAGTTGTCATTGCACCCCTTTCAGGTGTTTCTAACATTCCCAAAACATTCATCACCTTGAAGCCATTTTTCAGAAAAGATAAATCTTGAAAACTCCTTGTTATCTCTGTATTGACCTGAAGAACACATATAATAATTTGCCATTGTTAGTGATTGTGATCAAGATGTCAATGACACTAACAACATTGTAATAGATGGATGAAAGATGCGTTGTGAAAGATTTCTGGGTTAACAAATTATTTAATGAAATTTCTTAGCTATTAAATACCAATGATGCTGCCAATGCTATTAATGGTGTTTCTGATAATGACAATGGTTCAGTCGTGGCAGATTGGAAACCAAAATTTAATAGAGAAGATTGTTTGACATAACTGTGTTTTTGCCTCACAATGCATTGCTTAACCACTTATACTTCTGGATACATAGCCAACATGAAAGTAAAGCATTCATTGGCATTCATTGATTTTATTCCATCTCAGCAGAGTATTAATATATTTTTATTTTTACCACGCCTGGGTGAAGGGCACAGAAGGTGATTCCCTGAGAAACTAAATGCTTGTGAAGATAGAACATTATCATGACCTACAACAAAAGTACAAATTTGGAAGTATTAGAAGCCAGTAAATTTATTCTTTAACCTTAGAAATATACAATTCTGATCTTATCACGAGTGTCAGTAAAGTCTTTGTTTTGATGTTACTCAACTGTTTCTAAAAATTGCTGGTGAAAGTACCCTCCTTCCTCCATTCAGGGGAGTTATCCTTGGCTCCCAAAATCATTTTTAATCATTTTTCCCCAATAACATGCCTTAGTGGTGTATGAGGCACACACCCCTAGGCCAGGGTGTGTGTTGCAAGTCATGCAACTGTATGGAGGAATGCTGGTACACAAAGGGAATGGGGGTGGAGTTCCAGCCCTCTCTCTGTCTCTCTGTAACTTTAAGAGAGAGGGACCCTCTCTCCCAAGATTGCATGACAGAGAGAGGGCCAGAACTAGACTGAGTACATTGATGCTGATAACCGTATAATTGTTGTCTGGGAGCTTGTTCATGATGGTTTAGGGCCACACTCACTAGACTGCTGGTAGTTGGTCTTTTCCCTTAAGGTCTGACAAGAGAAAGTTTGAACGCAAAAGGGCAGTATGGTCGGAAGGGGTTGGGGCAAAACAAGAAAAAATCATCCCAGCTGTGGACACGTTAGGAAATTTTCAAACCCTCTGTCAGCCTAACAGAAGGGTATGTGATTGGTCAATTGCACCTAAAGACAGTACGTTGATGGATCAGTAAAAAAGACGTTACAACATCCTGTGATGCCCTCAGATGGTGTAAGCTGGCTTTTTAAAGCATAATACTAAATAGAGTGTGAACATTTGAAGAAAAGAATTAATCTCACCATATATAGTTTAGACATGGAATAAAACTTTGTTCTGTCATAGCTCAGTTGCCCTTGAATGTTAGCTAGGTTGAATTCCCCTCTCCATCTTTCCATTCTGGAAGAAACAAAAATGACCCTTGCGTCTGCAGGATTAACAGACTGTTTCATCACAGGGAGCAACTTCAGTACCAGAAGAAGGTGACTCAAGTAATTTACCTGCAAATATTAAGGGAAAGGATTTTGATCCAGTTATTCATCCATTCAATCACTAATTCATGATTTTTTTGATTGAAATCTTTATTTTAGCATCATCACTGATCTGAAGGCTTCTCAAAATTGATATTACTTTTACCCTACTTATACCCTGGGTATGAAGATGTCTAATTATTCCACATAATAATTAATGTTATGAGTGAAACTGTGTACAGTACCTGAAAGTGTGTCTCAAATCCATCAGCTGTCAAGCCTCATTTTAATATTAAACAACAAAAATAATACATTAGAGGAAGACTAAAGTATAAAAAAGAAATATCTGAATATCAAAATCTTCTGCATATAGTGTTTGACACTTGGTGTGCAAACCAACCTTGATTAGCAAATGCAATTCCAGCGTTACATATTAACACATGCAGTGGATATCCAGTCTGTTTAAATTTTACCACAAACTCAACAGTTGAGCTTAGAGAGCTTAGATCAAGATGCATGTACTCCAGGAGGAGCTGGTGACTAGTGCCTGGTTCTCTCTCTTGTACTTCTTTTCCTTCAGCTTCAGCAGTGTTCAGACTTTTATCACCACTTTTACTTTTCTCAGTGCTTTGTTCGTGTTCCTTTTTCATCTTTTCAATGGCCTTCAAAATAAACAGCACTTTAAAAAAATAATTGGGGAATTTTTTTTCAGGGCAGTGGGCGGACGTACACAGGCTATACCATTTCATGTTTGGATTACAAGTGAACCATGAGAGTTAGCAGTTGATAGAATTTCTCGTTACAGCCTAATTAGGACATGAAAAGCTCTTAGCTAAAGCAGCTCCTTTTCTTGCCCCATCCTAATACTCCCTCCACTCACATTCCATTCTTTCTCCTGTTGTATCTAATTTACTTCCTGGTTATTCCTGGAAGGGTATGGGGGTGGAGAGGATGGGGCCAGAACCCGTTTCAATACTATTATACCCATGCTTTTCATTTTGCTCCTGATTCATGTCATTTGTTAGTGATTACCGCTTCTTGCAGGTTTTCCCCCTTGAGAGACCCTGGGGACCATGGTTATCACTTCTTACCCTATTTCTTACCCTCTCACTCATTTCAGTCAATTTTTATACCATAAAGCATGGTTCAATTCCGCCTGTTACCATCTCCCAGGGCAACCCCCAGGACAAGTCCAGCCCTTCATGCGCGGGGTTAGGGAATTGTTTAAGGTGGTCTTGTCCCAGGGGTAGGGGGTGGGACAAATCAGTTGTAAAGAGATTTTTTGTAGGAAATCCGAGAGAGTTTGTTTTGGCTTGGCTGGAACAAAACAATCTTTCTAAATCAAAGCCCATATTTGAAGGGAAGTTTATTTAATACAAATATGGAAACAAAAGAGTTACACATTATCACAGATTGAGTAATATACCTGTATATTGAGGAAAATGTTTGTTAGTCCTCTGATCATATAAAATCGGCAGCTATTGATTCAACCTTTTAAGAAAGTCAGATTTTTTTAACAGCTTTTTATACGGCTTTTATGTTGAAAGTATTCATTTGCAATTTGAAACTTTATATATGATTCAGTATTTTCTTTACTTTTTTGGATCATATTACCACCCTACAGATGTAGTTGAGGTAGACAGGAGTTTGGGGGCGGAGAATTATCTCCTTTTTCGTGCCCTGGGCCTGGGAATAATTAAGAAATGTCAAATCCCCGGGGGTATGCCCGGGAGGATGGCAACATGTGGAATTGACCACGCATAACGCAACGGTTGTTAGCGTGCAGCGTTGCGTGACAATATCAACTGAGACAACTTGTTTTTTCCTCAGTTTCGCTCTCTATTCGAGACAGCTCGTCTTGTGTGATAGATAGCATGGAATAAACCGTGTGGATAATTATTTATGGGCTATATGGAAGAACCTTACTTGATATTAAAGACAGTTCAATCGCTACATTTAAATGTATCTCGAGTCTTTTCTATGTGATTACAGAGTTCCCGAGTGTAGACCAGATGAACTTTCACCAGTATACTGACGTTCGCGTGTAAAATTCGTGCGTGTAGCAAAGCTAAGAATAACGTATTAATCATCTTGCGATAAATCGAGTATAAAATTCAGCTCCAAAGTCGATTCCTTTATGAAGGGTTTCCAAGTGGTGCCACCCAACCGTACTTAACTAAACGTGATTTAAAGTGGGTACCTCTTTCGCTCTTTCTTCCGAACGACAAGCGATAATAACCCTTGCTCCCATTCGTGCGATGGCTTTCGCAGTCTCATAACCAATTCCAGTATTTCCTCCAGTAACAATAACAGTTCTTGATGATGACAGTGCAGGAGCTGGATAGGACGACGAGGCACCCATGGCGGACTAAGGTAGTGTCACATAACGTGAGCACTTTGACGTCACGAAATCTTTTTTGGACTTCCGGGACGACGTCAAGCGTCTACGTCACCTTGTGTACAAAAAAAAATATATCACAGCAGGGGTTTACTGATGATTTTCTAATAATTGACAACGCTTTTCCACAAGAAACTGACAGTCTTTGCCAGTGGTTGGGAGGCAAGAGAGTAGACCTCTAGGTCATTAAAAAGAATGAAGTTTACAAGTGTGGTAGAATAGGGCTCCCTTCGGAAGTTTGTCGGTTTATCACCGGGCACAAATATACACGAGTGTCGAGAGCAACGGGGTTTTCTGGTACGCTTTATGCCCGGAAGACTCTCGCAAAACTTGTCAACTGCAATAGTAATTTAAGAATAACAACTTTATTTCAGTGTCTAAAGAATCTAGTTCCTGTGGAACACAGGCGCTAATTGGGGACACTCCTACAATGTACAATTAAATTACTTATAATAACAATTCCTAAGCTAAAATTTTAATTAGTAACAAATCACAAAAATGAAAGGAAAATCTAGATTTACATCCAATAATTAGAACTTGGAAAAGGGCAAAGAACAGTTAAATGCAAATCTCTTAGCCGTTTTACCATCGTTTTTTTCTCTAACTATAGCAAAGAGGTACTCTGAGAAGTATAAAACCACCATGACGGTACAAACTACATTGGCAATAACATGGAATCGCCACTTTTTACTCTTCCACACTCTTAACACGGCAACATTGAAAAGCATGACTTGTAGCCACACAGAGATGGTGTTGAAAACTACATCTATAGCAAGACCGGTAAGGCAACGTTTAAGAAATCCCCAGATAAGATCCCAAAAGTAATCCTCGGACGTTGGCAAGTTATCTGGGTACATGAACTTGTAGAGTTGATTGAATCCCACAGCGGATACCAGAGCGGTGGCTTCTATAAGGAGAAGCTGAATGCTAACATCTGCCACGAAACGCATGCTCCGAGGAGTACGAGCTTGTCCTGCCCGGAAATTCCTCGTCTGTGATGTACCACAGCGAGACAATAGTTTGTACATGTACTCCCAGATGTGATCTCGCATGGTGACCGTCACGCGCTCCACAAGATCGACCACAGCGTGACCAACGCCCAGAGCAGCAAATAACCAAAAGCTCATCAACTCTGCTTGCATAATGCGGAAGACCAAGGCTGACCCAGTGTACAAGCTACTCACTAAGAGGTGTAGGACACCGGGGTGAACGAAGTTAAACTTTGGAACGGCTGTGCGAGCTATGACTTTTGGGATAGTCACAAGTAGAGGGCTCACTCCCGCAATGAACACCTTTTCGATCTCGGTTTTCTCGTTATACCATGAAAAGACCTTATAAACCAGTAGAAAACTGACAGGTATACCAAATATGAACTGAAGGGCTTCTTACTGTACAATCTCGAAGGTATGACTCTCTTGGCGATTATCAGGCTGTTGGCAATGACCATCGAAACAAACAAGGCGTTCAACGGATAGCTCATCCAGGGACGTTTGTAGATGCCAAATATCTGCAAGAAGAGGCGATAGCTAGTGTCTGTAAATGCAGCAAGAAGATTGACTGTCAAAAGGTTTAGTTCCTTCATAGTTGAAAAGCCAAACATGCATAGCATTACACAAAAATGCCATAGCTGAATTAAAAAACCTTCAATTGACTGTCCAGTGACTCGAATACTCTGAATCAAACGAGGCATACTGTGCCATTTGAGAGTCTTTTCATAGCAAAGATCGGCTGTATTGAAATCAATCACTGCCACTGCGATTGCGAGCAACCCAATGCTAGACCCAAACAGCAACTGCATTATCAACACCGTTTTGAAACAGGTAAGAGCTGATTTCCAGCGCGGAGGACGAGATAGCTTCCAGGCCATTTTCCCAGTGCTTCTAGGAGGAGGATCAAATTCTTGAAACACGTCATCGTCGGGATCAAAGTCTGTAAAATCGCTCAGAACATGATTTTCCTCTACTTGAACCAGAGCTTGTCCTTCCGCATTATCGCTGCTTTCGCTGCTCGCTCGTCGACATGCAGTAGCAGAGGAGTTTTCGATAACACTCCCGGTGAAACTCTCTACAATGTAAACAAGAAGTGCCGCAACGGCTTCCAACATGCTGTTTCTCGGTTCTTATTTTGACTTTCAAATCATGTCGGCACCCAGTTAACTTAGTTCCGCGATTTGCCAAGTTCTATAAAAGCCACGATGACGCTCGAGCTCACAAAACCAAAAGCGAAGTGCGTTCGAGTTCTTAGAAACTGAAACTTGATATCGATGGTGGTTTTGACCTAAGAGGGTAAAAAAAACACCCAAAACCTTTTTGACGTTTTTTCACTGAAGTCGTTTTTACCTTACGCTATTCCAAGAACGTTCTTTGTCCAGAACACAAAAAGCCCTTGTTTCGTTTCTGCCGGGTGGGTCTGTACGGGTCCGCAAATGATCCCAGGACCGCAAATGATCCCGGACCGGAAATGATCCCCATATTGGACCGCGAATGATCCCGATCAAAAAATAAGGAATGGCATGGATTTATATCAGAGGAAGGTGACAACAAGTACAAAAATTATGAACTAAAAAACATGTTTTATCATTTAAAAAAAAAATAGTCCACAGCTGCTGTGTTGTTCTTCGAAGGGTACAGATCGTTTTCACTGTCACGCAATAAAAGAAAATAATAAATCGAAAACCAAACAATGGAAAAAGCTAACAAATTGTGATGTACGCTATAGAAGATAACTAAATAAGACACTTCTCCAAGTTTTAGGCCTGTGCGTTTCCCCAAACTTCAGATATTCGTCGATCTCCCAGTGGACACGTTTAAGTAAATATTAACATGTCATCAGTCGAAACAGGAACTACTGATCCTGGTCAAAATGCCTGGCAAAACTCGCGTGCGTTATGTAAAACTGACCTTGCGCACTTCTCAGCCGTTCTCTGCTGAACAACGTGAAATTGCCAATTTCTTAAAAATTATTAGAATTTGAACTACGAAGAATGCTTCGTATTCCTATTTGGAATTGAAATGTATCATTAGTTCTTGCTTGAGCGAGATTTTACGAAATTCTAAGGTAAAGTGTAACTCCTTTTTGGGGGATGTGGGGTGGGGGATACTTGCATTCTATCTGTAACGTAAATGCATGTTGTTGTATCATAGGAAGTTTGTCTCCCAAACTGTTCCTCTTTTTGAACATTTGGTTGTTACTCAGACACAACCTACAAACAAGTAAAAACAAAACTGAAAACTCCTTAAACACGATTGTTTTATTCAATTAAATTATATTGTGTTATGTGTATCATATTCATAAACCATTCTCGAACTTTCGTATTCCATTCTTATCTGGGCAGCGATCGTCTAATTTGTCCGGTTTACTCTTTTTGACTGAACGATTGAGGCTGTTGCAATAACTCAACTCTCCCTCACAAGTAACATAACACGCATTTAACGCTTTTGATCTCAAATACAACGCAACTAGAACACAACTAAAACGGCAGACCAGGAGCTAACCAACATCAGCTAAAAACCAGGTTACTTTTGATAGGACAAAACGTTTCTATCTCTTTTTCTCTATTGTCCTCTCCGTTAAATAGCAGAATAAACTCAACGTGTCTAACTGAATATGGAGCACTTTTCGACATCAGCTTTCCAATTATTCCATGTCAAGCAAGCCTTCATCCCATAATGACTTGACCAATGATAAGCGGTCCTTTTCACCAAGTTGCAAGCTGTTAACTGCTATGTACTTGTCGTGCTCGCTTGTGATCTGCCGCAGGGCGTTTTTGTAACGAAAAGGGAACTTCAGGATTGAACAAGGCTGAAATGAGAGGAAATATAAATTAAAGAAAGAAAGAGACGGACTGGTATTCTCTTTTTAGGAGAGGGGAGGGATTGGGCAATTTTCTAGGGCACAATTTTTTTTTCTCACCTTCATGTTGTGCATGATTTTTTTGGGGGAGGGGGGGGGGGGGGGTCATCCGATCTTTCTTACAGATCCTGCGTATACCAGCAGCATTTTCGTTTGCAGTGAGTCCCTTGCATCATTTGTATTTAATAAATTGTGGTTCAAGAATTGTTTTTTAAATCAAACACATGACTTGGATAGTAAAAAGCACTTGCTTTTTTTTGTTGTTTTTGTTCTTGTTCTGTTTTTTCCCGTGGCTCCCCTTACACGACTTGTTATTTTCAGACTAAAACTCAGTTCTTCCGTGGACAATGTTAGCACGCGGATTGTGACGATGTTTTCTCGGGAGGATGAACATTCGTGTATGGCCGCTATAACTATCCACGTCCATAAAATCGCGCCAGAGGATTGGCTATGTCGACACTCTACCAGACTGACTATTCAAAGAATATAGGAACGATAATCACTCCTGTCATTTTCTAAATGGGAAACCCCGTGGGAACTACTTAGACACCCTAGCACTAAGTTACTTCAAGAGCCCATGACTCTCCTGATTACTTACGTTCTTGTCCCCCATCATATGCGAGGCTCTGTTGTTGTTGACAGAATGTAGGACCAAAATGAACTCATCCCCACCTCCCTCGTTTTCAAATCCTTCATTTTCATCCCCACTCCCCTCGTCATCGTCATCATCCTCGTCTACTTTATCCTCGTCCTCTTTTGCTTCATCTTCTTCTTCTGACTTGGCCCTCTTGCTTTTTGATTTTGTTTCTTTCGCTTTCTCCGTTTTCTTTGTTTTCTGTTTCTTTGCACCCTTCTTCGAGTCCTTCTCGTTCTCCTTTTCGCTATCTTCCGATGCCTCCTAAACAAAAGTGCAAATTTTCACCACAGAAAATAGACTAAAAACTGAGAAGAGAGCGCTGAGCGATTATCTTATGTCTCCAAATTGTGGCAAGTAGTCATTTACTTTTTGTCATGTTTAAATTTTGCATAAACAACAGCAGAACATGCGTATAATGTACAAAGTTGTTCGTATAGTTAATGTGACTCTCGCTTTTTTCAAACGAAATTCACAAACCTCCTCACTGTCCTCTTCCTCCGCTTCTTCTCCGGCTTCGGACATCTCTTCATCGCTTCCATCCGTCTCCGCGAGGCCTTCCGACAAGTCTCCGATCAAAACTCGTACGTGGTCTGGATGTAAAAGTTTGATCTTACTTTCCTCGGAGGGAGCGCTCCTCTTTTTCCCTGCGGGAGAAAATTGCGATCGTATTTTTGTAAGAAGAGCTTTACAATAAGGGGGGCGAGCGCGAACGCAGGCCCCCACTACCAGAAATTATACGCTCGAGTTACCCACATTTGGGGTAATCGCAAGGGTCAACCCGATCGAAGTGCAATGAAAGGGCCTCGCCTTGAGAGGACTGCCTGCGTGATCACAGTACCTCCCGCGTCAGGTAAGTATGCATGACAACAGGATCGAAAAGTTCATGAATCGCTGTTCAGTTCGCATCATAGTGGTTGGCGATTCTTGAAAACACCTAAACACCTGTTACGTTCACAGAACAAATTTAACCAATCAAATATCACTTAGTACGCAGCCGCATTGCGATTTCCTTTGTCTAACACAATGGGTTATGTTAATTTCTTTGTTGTGACACGAAGTGACTAAGCGAAACCACTGGGGTACAACTGATTATTCAAAATAAGCGATTTCTCTGCAATGAATTGAATGAGCAAGGGAATAGTTATTTAAGATAAGAATCTGAGGAAATACTTATTATTAAATTTAGTAACGGAACACAAAGACAAAGTCAAAGTTACGAAAATTGTGAGCACAACGACCGAACCAACTTTCCGCTATACAGTTGCCCTGACAGCTGAGCCTGATATTTTAGCAGCTTTATCGTCCGAAACACGAAATAGTCTTTCTATTTCAACGGCATCCTTCACCGAAAACAATTCAAAGGAAAAGTAATCCTTATTTTCGTCCACAGTTGTTACGCCCCCATGCAATGTTCCCGCTTGCTGCTCGTGGCGCCTTCAGTTGTATTGTCAGACACACGACGACTCGAACATGAACAAACCATAGCAATTTATTTTCGTCACATAACAATTTATGTTCGCCACAACTATTTATTTTCGTCAGGTTTCATGCACATAGAATTCACACTGCGGATTTTGAATACAAGAATTTTGCACGGATGAAATGATTGAACATCCTTGGACACCCTGGAAGAGCAGTTTGTTAAGGCAACACGAAGTAAACATTGTCGTGCCGATTGTGCTGCTCGGTTTACGTCGTGTAGCCCCGACGAAAAGCCCTGGCTCTCCGAGCATGTGTCTGGAGATGATTTCAAAACCACAGCAACTGTGGGATCCATAAAAATACCGAAACTTGAGGAATACTTCACTGCCACAAGATGCTCAGGACATTTCTTTATGTCGTTTCCTTCGCAAATCCGGGCGCGGAACAAGCGAAAGCAGGCATTGCTCGCAGGCGTTATTTGAGTCGTCACAAAACGTTTCTTGACTGCACTTGTACAGTAAAAGTGTATCTTTCATGAGACAGAGGTAGGAGACTACAGTTAAATATCGTTGAAGAATGACGCGGCGAAACTTGTGGCTAAATGACCGGCAGCCGGTCAAGGTTTTCAAATCACTAAATGACCGACAGCATGATATTTTTCTCAAATTTTAAGGAATCGAAGGAACCCATCCAATTCAAACCATCATATGTCGATTAAGAACTGCCAAGCGATCCAGAAGAGCTGTATACATCGCAAGTTTAACGCGTGGTTTACGCTCGGCTCAGAGAGCGAGACCATGGTTTGTGGCACTTGGGTATTTTTTGGGTCGACTGCCGGTCATGGTTTTCAAATTGCTAAATGACCGGCAGTCTGATGTTTTCCTCAAATTTAAGGAATCGAAGGAACCCATCCAATTCAAACAATCATATGTCGATTAAGAACAAGAATCTGCAAGATCGCTTTGCAGTTCTTATTCGAAATATAATTGTTTGGATATGATCGGTTCGCTCGACTCCCTAAACTAGGACTGCCGGTCATTTAGTGATTTGAAAAGCGTGACCGGCAGTCGACCCAAAAAATCCTGTGTCACAAACCATGGTCTCGCTCTCTGAGCCGAACGTAAACCAAGCGTTACTCTTGCGATCTACAGTACAGCTCTTCTGGATCGCTTGGCAGTTCTTAATCGACATATGATAGTTTGAATTGGATGGATTCCTTCGATTCCTTAAAATTTGAGAAAAATATCAGACAGCCGGTCATTAAGAGATTTGAAAACCTTGACCGGCTGCCGGTCATTTAGCCATCGCGCGCTGAAACTTTAAAGCAGTCGCCAAAATTATCATTTTGCGTATGTTTTTTTTTCCTGGTGGGTTGCCTAATTTGGATTTTCTCATCGTTAGAAGGTACAGTCAGACACGTAAAAAAGTGATAAAACAAAGCAAAATGGAATTTCGCACGGTTTAAACAATTTGGGCATCCAAGACGCGCATGCGTTATCTCGCCCATAATTACATCAATTGTCCCACATGGCTTGTAGCATCACGTTTAACATGTCGCCGCTCTTCATCAATATTTTTAACTCTGGTTTTCCTTCAACACGCATAAATCTTTCGCCTTTTACTAAAGATTTCCGTGGAGGAGAACAATTGAATGAGTCTATAGACTAATTTTTCGTCGCCCTGCCTGTCGGCGGGGCTCCTAACAAATGAGAACAATTTTTAATTGTGAGCTAAAAGGCAACTGGAAGTAAAGGAGTTTGCATTCCTCGTTAAGAAAACACGTGGAGTGCACAAGTCACGTAAGAACAAGACGTCGCCTGCCGGGTTTTCTGGTTATATGTGGCCTCGAAAAACTCTTCCATTCAAGGAAGAGATTCACTAATAATTCCTGATTTCTACTAACACTGCAAACAGACTTCAAAAGAGTCTTCAGTCTCAAAATGTATTTAAAATTCACCCAAACCCAAAAATAGTGGAATCCCAATTTCTCTAACCCTCAATTTTTCGAACTTCCCGATAACTCGAACCAAAAGTCGCTCCCTATCCTCAGTCGAACACTAATTTTAGCCCCGATTTTTCGAACCAATTCGTTTCCCTTTGAGGTTTCAAAAATCGGGATTCCACTGTATTACTGACCTTTTGTGCCGATCATCATAGATGCTTAAGTCTGTAGCTGATAATTTCTTTAGACATCAGATGAGCAATAATTCGTGCAAAGGAATAAGTGAGAGAAGTTGCGTTTGTAATCCCGCGGTTTTAAAACATACAAAATGAACGCATGGATTTTAATTTGCATTTGAATGCCAACAATAATCTTCATCATTTCCAGTTCCCAACTGGAAATCAGGACCTTACAAAATTAAAAATAATACCAACGATATTATAAATTTCATGTAGAATTTTGGAATGAGCTACAGTAGCTGTTACCGTAAAGTTCAGGAAGTAACAACCCTCTAAAAGAGGTGATAAGATTTCTTGGTTGGTAATTGGCAAATCCCAAAAGTCACCGAGACTGCGAAAGTAGCGACCTCAAACATAATTTGAGTTGTTGTCAGAAACACAAATGTTGAGACAACAGATACAAGTGAACCAAACCAATGTGATATTTGTCTAGATGTCTCTACATGTATATATCAAGAACATTTTTTTATGTCGTTAAGAGGGATCAGTCTTCATTTGGTACACATGAAACTAAGAAAGAGCTGAGACAGACTCCAGAGTACCTGAAAGGCCTATTTAAACCCTTCAGCACGGACTATGGACTTGGAAATATTGCTAACAAATTAGCTCTGCCCAAGCCCTGAATAAGGATCTTTTTAAACAGGGTTTCCGCTACAGTGGGACACATTTTGTGGAATAGCTTTCCGTCTAACGTCAGAGCCATTAGATCATTTATTTAACTTTAAAGATGAGATCAATTTAACAAATTGATGTCAGTTTTTCATGCATCTGTCCTCTTATTGATGATAAATCACATCATAACATCATCAAAGCATGAGCCACAGGCGAGTGGTTCTGCAGTAAACTTTGACAATGTTATGAAACAATTTATAATCAATAAGAGAAAAGACACAAAAAAACTGATGTCAGTTTGTTTTTTACAATAACAAGACCCCAAAATGGTCAAATGCTGGGAATAAATGAGGGGAAAAGACGCCGTAAACTTCCCGTAAACAAAGATAAGTGAATTTTATTCAAAATGATGCGCACATTGTCAATAGCTTTTCTTGCTTTTTGATTGGCTACTTAAAAAATCAATAAAATCTCATTGGTTAAAATGTTGATAGCTGAAAGTCGATCTTGAAAGCTTGCATAAATTAAAATTTTATCCGTCTGTACTCTTATTGATAATAAAGATGAGCCAATCAGCGCCCGAGAAATTAGACAGATATTGTAAAATGTCTAATGTCCTCCTCATACTCCCACATAGCAAACATGTAAATCAGTTTTTTATCTCAATCTTGTAACATAACTGATGTTTCTACCATGTTTAAATAAAGTGCATGTATGTTAAGCTACCTGAAAGTTATCCCCCCTCTCCCCAACAGTTTCAACCTTCCCAAAGTATAGTGTAGCAAGAAGAAAAAGCTGCCAAGTTCAAAATTTGTTTCTTTTAGGGCATTACTTTTAGAATGTTGCAAACATATGTTATAAAATCACCTTTTTTGACACCTTTTCCATAAGGAGGAAGCCTGCCGCCAAAAAAGTCACGCAACATGTCATCGACAGCTTTGTCAGGATTAAGATGTCGCACCAGTCCTTTCAACAGGTTCACTAAGGTATTATTAAAAGCTGTCCTAGGATTGGCTGCTTCCTTTTCTACAGCTGTAGCTTCATTATCAGTTTTTTGGTCACCATTCTGCTCAGATAGGTCTTCTGTTTCATTTCCATTCTACAATGGTAAAGAAAGCATATTGGACTTTGTGCACCACTCATGATAATCAATGCACAACAAATATTCTCAACAACTGGCAACATTATGTTATGATTTCATATTTTCTAATGGTTTGAAAAAATTCCTCGTAAGGTCTGTCTTCTGAAGCCTCATTTCTTCATGGTAAATGCCCCTAGAATTCTATAAACAGGGCTTCAAAAAAAGCACTGTCTGGTCATCCCCGACAAGTAGATTTTCCTGCTGCATAAGAAACTTTTCAGTCTTACTTGCACAACGGGCAAGGGCCCAGGCAAGTTGTCTCCCAACTAAATTAAACAAATAAACTAAGACTTGCCGGGGCAAGCAAATTTTGGGAGCTGCTTGTCCAAGGGACAAGCTGGAATTCAATTTTTTTTTCTTAGAGCCCTCAGAAATTGGAATTTCCAGTGGAGGGGAAGTTTCAAATCTAAAAACTTACATTGAAGGGGTATGGATATATTTAGGGAGAACAGATTCATCATTTTATTTATATAAAAATGCATACCACTCCACTGCCCATAAAAGAAGCAAGGTTAACAGGGAGTCCTCTTCTGTATTCCACATCACTTTCCATGGCTTTTTCTACTGCGTTAGACAATGCACTTGTCAGCATGTTGCCCCAAGAACTAAAATAATAAAAAATATTTAACTTATTTCACACAAGCATGTTTTTTTCTTACAGTCATCCTTCGCAAAAAATTCTTAATTTATTTTGATGATGTGAAGGCACAGGAAATTACCAAGTCTTCTTTAGTGACAATTTTTTTTTGTTCACAGAAACTAACTTACACACTTGCATAAATGTTACTAACTAGCATACTAAGTACATGCTAAGTTTATTGGGACTTACTGTGCCTAGTCATGCTTACTTTTCTTGGAATGTAGTTATTGCCAGGTGCACTGCATGATCTTTGTCTTCAATGGGAGCAGGAAAATAGACAGTTCCTCTTGGAAAGTACAGGAAATCACCAGGCTGTTAAAACAAAAAATATATATATATATGCAACCAGTTTTTAAACATTAAGTGACTCTCAGTACAGTTTGGATTATTATTATATTATACTGGTGTGTCTCCAATTTAAGTCAAGAGGAGTGTTTCCACCTGGCTACCAGTAGCTAAAAGTGACGGATCATGTGTACTAAAGGCATCTGCAGTCAAATGTGGATCGATTCCTTTGATAGACCATTGATCAACATCTCAGTCGACATCCTGATCGATACTCAGTCAACAATTGATTAGCATCTCATTGAACAGTCAGTCAAGAGCTGAGTCACGCCAATTTGAGTGTTGATCGATACGTACAAGTCGATCAACACTCAGCCAACTATCGACCAACTGTTGATTGAGTGTATATTAGTGTTGATTGAGATGTTGATCAAGCGCTGATCTAGTGTCTACCGAGTATCAAGCGAGAGGCCAATAATATTGAGTGAGGATTGAGATGTTGATCATGGGTATCGATCGACAATCAATTAACCGCAAATACCTTTAGTACACATGATCCAAAATGACATGCTAATAAAGTTTGATGATGATGATGATGATGATGATGAGGACAAAGCGCTGATCTTAAGTGTCTACAGAGTATCAATCGAGAGGTCAATAATATTGAGTGATGACTGAGATGTTGATCAAGGGTATCGATCAAAAATCAACTGCAAATGCCTTTAACACACATGATCCAAAATGACATGTTATAAAGTTTGATGATGACAAGGACGATGACAACAATGATGACGATAATGATGATGATGACTGAATTCACTATAAAAATCACAGTCACACAGAGCAAGAAGTATGCACATGTACCTCCATGTCAAATTCATCAGTGGGTTCTCCCAAGTCACTTAATTCCAAGTCAGGACTGGCTTCTTGTGGAAGTTCTTGCAAGGGCTTGAAAAGTTTCCATTTTGTTTTTCCCTCTAGCTGAAGGATAAATGTCTGAAACAGGAAACACAAAGAGCATTAAACTTAATATTACTGTATAATTTTCTTCTTTTAAATCAAAGTGGTTAAGACATATTTTGTGGATATCTCAATCAATCAATCACATTGTCAATGAACCTTAAGGTTATCTACTTGCCATTTTTTTTCACCAATCTATTTTTGGGAACAGGTGATATTTTTGTTAAATCTTCTTAATTGAAGCACTTAAAAAGTTTTGGCAGCTTTTGATTATTTGACCAGTAAATATTCAGGCCCGGGGAGGGGGGATACTCCCTTATATGGGCTATATAGGTATGTGTGGCCCCAAAGGGTACGGTTTTTCAGCTGCTTTGGTCATAAATAGGGTATCGATTTTAGCTGATTTTGCCACTTTGGTCATAAATAGGACATGGTTTTTGCACTCTAGCCTTGATATGGGTACATTTTTAAGAAGAAGCCACTTTTTCATCATCAACGAAAAGAAAATCAGCAAAAGCCCTTCACAAATTATGTTTACAGTAATTTAACATTGGTCTGAACTAGGGAACTAATTATAATGCAGGTCTGAAACAGGTTTTGGATTTAAGGTTCAGGTCATAAATAGGCTTTTGAATTTTTGGTCAGGTCATAAATAGGGTAGGGAATATCACAGATTTTGGTCATAAAAAGGGTAAGGGTTTTGGGAAGCGGGCCACACACCCCAATCCAATTTTTTTGGGAGTATCCCAGTCCCCGGACACCCAGGAGTGCTCTGAAATGAAAACTATACCATATCATCAGGGTGTGAGCAATTGCTTAGCAACATCGAGACAAGAAAAAAATTCCCATTCAACTGGTAACAGTTTCCGTGACAGGAAAATGAACAGTTCTGAGCTTAAAATGTCCATGAACTAACCTCCATTTCATCAAACTGTGGGGCTAGACCTTGGGAACCAGGTTGGAAGATAAATGCATCAGCAGCAACAAGACACCTAAAGTAAGTTTCCAGTGACTCTATTAACCTCCAGACTTCATCCTATGAGAACAATGCACAGTGAAATAAGACAACCTGAACCCAAATCCCCAGGGGGGGAGACTCCCATATGACAGGTGTGCTTGCCGTACCTTTTAGGGTTTAAAAAGTCGGTTTTGGAAACTCTTAGGTTGTCCATCTTCAAAAGGTCCACAGCAGAAACTTTAAAGCTAGACGTTGCAGCTGCTGGTGTCGCCAAAATATGCAACCAAATTGTTTTCACTGGCGACTAACTTTTCACAATTTTCACTTAAAATACTTTTGGTGGTGACTACATCTGAAAACTTAAAATTTCCTACGAGCACCTGATCCTTTTTATATGGGAGTCTCCCCCTGGGACCTAAACTGGGAAGACCACTTTATATAACTGACCATAAAAAGTCCGAAGATTGTACAAAATATGCATGGCAACCTTCATAGGGATTTGAAATCATGGTTTCCTACCAATGTTTTACCATTCAACTGAAGAACATTAGCAGGGGTTTAGTTAATTGGTATTTTAAAATGCTAGCATACTTGGAAACACAAGCATCTTGGTGACGTGTGACTTACAAAGCAGTGAATGATAAAATCAATCCCATAAAAGTCAAAAGAAATTTCTTCTGTAGTTTCATATTACAGTCAACTCCTGATCACTCAAAACCTCACAGGTCATTTTCTATATAATTTTACCCTTGATAACTTGAACCAGGTTGGAAATGAGTGACATTGTTCAAAACAAACAGTACTGTAGTCCAAGACATTGAAACTATTTCTCAAAAAAGAAACTGGCTTGAACTGTTACCGTGCATTCCTTTGGGGTAACCTGGATCAGGATCAGTGATCCAAAATCACTCAGATCACAGTTCATCAAAGGAACCAATGAATCCATGACCAGAGTGGATTCATCGGTTCCTTTGATGCAACACAATCCAAGTACTCTTGGATCACTGATCCTGATCCAGATCACCCCAAAGGAACACACCCTTAACCAGTAGCCAATCATTGTTCTCTTTGAAACCTGCAAAGTTCACTGTAACTGGACTTCCCCTGCTGCTTTGTTTTGTTTCACCTTAGATATGTTCCGATTTATACAGTAATTAAGAAATGCACTGTTCCATTTTCACTCAACCTCTCTATAACGAAACTCGATTAAAATGTACTCTGCATGAATAGAAAACGGTTAACACCATTTTTGCCTTATTTCCCATAACATCCAGGAATATCATGTAAACTTTACATTGTGTAATAAAGATGGAATAAAGTCATAAAGTGGAATCCAATCATGGAATAAAGACAAAAAGTGTGTATAATTAGGCTTTCTTCGCCCTAAATTATGCCCTAATACATCTCAATTTAAACACTATAAACAAAAAGGAACATCACTGACTTTGACAAACATCACAACCACTACACCACCATTACAGACAAATATTCATATCCAGTCCAACAGGTAGACCATATCTAACTGACATGACGGTCTCGTTTCCTCGGCCACATGCGAACATTTACAGCTTCAATCATTCGCTTGATTCTCGGCAGGGCTTTATCGTTTTAACGACAACGAACGGCTTTGCTGACAATGTCATTTCGTTATTTCAGGATTCAAATTTCGTTCATGAACGCCGCAATCAGGGGAAATGAAGTACATAATTTCACTATTGACACGTGTGTTCATTACAAAAGTACAAACCTTGAATCTATCTGGTTGGTGAAACTGTACGGCGACTCCAGCCGCCTTGATGTGTTTCAAATTGACGCGTCCCTCCTCGTTCAGCGGCTCTGTCTTTCCCTCGACATACCGACTCAAACTGACGTCTTCAGTGAATTGAATTTCTTCTTTCTTCAACAGGCTTTCCACATCTTTCTTCGAAAACAGTGCGCCATAAAAGTCGGCGTTCTCCCGCTTAACGAAATGCGGTTTCTTCTCCCAGGTCTCTTCGAAAAAGTTCTCCAAGTCAGTCACAGCAAGAAGAGACTCGACAACCCTTGACGATGAAGTGTAGTCTATCGCCTTGGTCGCAGATGTCGAGGATTCCGGGTCATTTGCACTCGCTACTTTCTTCTTCTTCCCTTCAGGAGAAGTCGTAGAAGCACTAGCAGCACGATTCTTTCGCTTCATGGTCTTACTCAGGCAAAAAAAGAAGAATTTAGGACAAATTTAGCCCGCACAACACGAATGATAGAAGCCTTGCTCTGCGACTTGTCACGTGTAGTCAGCCCCTCTGCAAAGCATCGTAAAGGCGCGCCAATTTAAGTTGATCCAATTGGTCAATTTTTCCCGCCAATTTTAGAGGCGTACCCGCGGTTATTTGACTTTAGATTCGTATTTGAGCAATCGCAAATATGTAATTTGCTACCCTGGAACGAGGTAAAAACGAACAAACAGTTGAACATCTAAATGAAATTATCTGGGGGAAATAATTAACAGAACAAAACTTCTGTAGGGACTGAAAAAGAAAGATGAATAGACTAATTTTTTGTTACACCTGATGCTGAACTTACCCTGTCACGTGGCTACCTGTGCAGACAAAATGTCTCCATTTCCTTTTTCAGCCATACCACAAATTCCATTCTAACAGAAAGCTGAAAGTACAGTTGATCCTTTATATTACCAGTAAGCAATGATGAAATCTTAGATATACCAAAAAAGTCATAAAGGTTCAGGGTATGGATCTTCCTCTCTTGGTTTCTCCGGCCAACATCAAAAAGGACGGAAACCACCAGAAGTCAGCAGTCGGGAATAAGCCTTCCTCCATCTTCCCCGTGTCTTTAAATTTAACCCCCGTTTCCTCACTGGAGCCTATCCTCCTCCGCCCCCCCCCCCCCCCCCCTCCACACACACACAGACATACACACATACCCCGCCTTGAAGCCGAACTCTCAAAAAAATGCATATGATTTCAAGCTCGTTCCAAGACTTGCTGCAAGTCGACCTTTGCTTAATTACTTATTCATCTCCCTCGAGTGAAGCGAGAGATCAATCTTCGAGCGACGAAGATTTCAGATTGGAAAGAACTTTTCGAAAGTCTAGTAAGTTCCTGGGTCTTTTTATAAATTTTACCAAAGGTCACCGAAAACAAAAATGCAAGCGGAAATTAGCTCGAGAGCCTCTCAAGAGGAGCTCATAATCTTTTTTGTTAAAAGTGGAAATTAGTTCAAGAGCCTCGTAAGAAGAGCTCATAATTCTTTTTCTTGCTGAGTTTTGACGGTATTGTAAAACGCACTGCAGCGTTGAAAAGGAGCCCTGAAAGCTGCGCCATCGGCACAAGAGGAAGGTGCACATGTGCTGAAGATTCGTCCCGTCCCATCCCGTCACACGTGTCTCACACAGTGCAGTTTCACGGAGAATCGGGGACGCGGAAGAGTCAGGAAGGGAGCACAAAGTGTGACCGCGATGGGCGGGCATCAGATCGGTTACACCGACTCAAGCCTGCGAATGAAACCACTTTCATTAAGTAGTGGCGGTGCCGACGAGACGCCCGTGAGGAAAGATAGTTGCGATAGCAGGCTGTTACATAACTTCACGTCCATTTTTATCGTACTCAAGTAGAGACAAGTGGATAAGCTTCATCTTTTAAAAGAGCGCGACAAATGGACGACATAACTCAGTCTCGGCACAGCCTAGACTACCAATATTGAGGCCAGAAAACATTACTGGCTGTTGTAATTTGCACTCAGAGAAGAAACACACCGCAGCCCGCACAACTCACCTTCTGTTCCGTATTTGTATTTGTTCTTCCTCCACTTCATGTTGAGATGCAAAAGTTTATAACCGGGAAGCATCTTTTGTTTTCGAGGTTTTCAAGGCTGTTCAGTCTTGACGAATTAAGTTCGCCATTGATTCTGGCTTCTGCTAATGTCTGATAGACTAAGAGCTTTAGCTCTTCCTCTGTTCCTTTGGTTTGTAAAAAGCGAAGGAAAACGAAGTAAGTGCTAACAAGGTCTAAACGGGTCTACATATAATTAGTCTAACTATATCTTTTCCCTCTCTATTTCTTCTTTTATATTGTAATTTCCGTTTGTGTGCTCAGCTGAGCAATTTTTATTTTTGCGGAAGCAAAGTGTTAAGAAAAAATTCAGAAACATTCTTTGTAGTCTTGGAAACAAAATTTGCCTCCGTCATGATGAAATGTTACATCTGCGCGAAAAAAGGGAAACATTTACATCTTCTACAAATTAAAGTTTCCCGTTGTTTGTAGAGAGGGGACTAGAGAGGGGACTAGAGAGTTTCCTCGTCGCCTCTGATCTGTCCTCATATTATTCAGCATATTGTGAAACTTCTTTCGTCATGTTTATATGAAAGAACACTTGCGAATTTATAAATAGCGTTAAGACATTGACGCCATACACACTTAATCAATTTTTTTTTTTTTTATCAAAGGAAACTTCATTCCACTGTAGCACAGATGAGATAAGAAGAATGCGGCCTGAGTTAATGAGAGACACTGAAGAAAGAAAGGTGGACCGAAAACGTACGACCAAAATTTCGATGCCTTCTGTTGTCTGCCTCTTCAAGGTTTTATCTACTTTTTCAAACAGTAATAGCTATTTAACTCGTCGCAATCATGGAAAAATATAAAAGGTACAAGCAGTAAGCCCATAAAGACTGAACATATTTAGTCTGCAAGTCTGGAGATTCAATTAGTGAATCGCTTTTTTGGTTGTACCCAGGCAAGCCTACATTTCTGAATATCAAATGTCCTTTCATTAACCCTCTGTGGGCCGAACCGCCGAAGGAAAAAGATAAAAAAATAATAATTGCATCTGAAAGATGAAAGGGGTACCGAGATGATAGAGTAAACAGAAAGCTCATAACAGAAACATGCCTCTCAACAGCTGCAGAAGTCAACATGTACCTGGCAAAGCGGTTACAAGCGAATCTAAACTAAGAGCACTGCGTTTTCTAAATTTTCCAAGCTGTAATTTGCCTCGGGTAGCTTGATTGCAAGGTCACATTATTGAATCGTCATGTGCAACACATTGAAAGCGTCGACCAAAAATAGCCGAGATACATCAAGCTACATCAGAATGTGTCGCACGCTCTACAAGAGTACTCAAAACAAACAGTGCATAATTAGCACAAAACAGATAACTTTTGTACATAGTCGTTTGTAACAGTGTAATGTCAACTCGTATTTTACGGGAAAATTTAGAAATTATTACTACACATTCACGACAAATGAGTAACGCACGACTAAGCTCACATTTGCCATGACCCTCGTGAAACGAACATCCAGGTACCTTTCACTGGGTGCATATATACGACAGCACAGATCAACACAAGAAAAATACGTTGTTTCTTGAAAATCATCTTTCTATTTTATACAACTTAATTTTTGAATTGTAGCATTTTACATATGAATCAAGCTGCAAAAAGACAATATCTCAACAAAATATAACTTCTGTTGGTGTTTCCTGACCACAGCCTGCGAGGACAAACAGTAACAAGACAACCTTCGCTACATTTTTACAAACGATATTAGAGGTTTGTGATATAAAAAACAACTCGAGAAAAAGTCACTGACATTATTTCCATAAGCTACTAAACTGGACGTGAAACACGACTATGTAACACAACTTACTTACGCTACCCTCGAACAACATCGATGATACAAGTGTTGTTTTTAGTTCGTCTACAAAATGGACTTTCGCTTTACTATATTCGATCACAAATTAGGTGCTAATTGCTAAGTACTAGCTGAGTATGTTTTCGGACCAAGGACTGTCTAACTCTTCAAGGAGCGATTTTGATATCGCGATGTTAGCGAACGAAAATCAAACTCGACGCCGACGAGAAGTGAATCGTTTTGCTATGAGCAGCAGCACCATGCCGCAACGACCCATGTTTCATGTCAGTGTTTATACCGTCAAAACTTCATACTGTTGTTTCGTTCGAATTATGTCCGCCATGCCTTTGCGTTTGTGGTCGGGGAGGCCTTTTCCCAGTTGCCAAATAGTAAACCTTTTTCCACGATTGCAGTGTTTTCGGAGACCAAATCCACATCCCCGAAATTGTCCCGACGAACAGCGACATGAATATTTTCAGCTGAAAGATGATCAGATTTGGTACAGCGATCCTACTTTCTCGTTTGCCGTAGAACCAATATTCTTTGTTTGCATATTCGTAAAAGTAACAGGCGATGACCGCAGTTGCAGGCACGGTAGAAAACACCGAAAATATGCCAAGGCGAACGATCAGTCTTTCTAGTTTGTTAGTCTCGCTTTTTGTGTTGCCATCGCGCTGAATGGTCGCGCGGATGCGAAACAGCCCGACAAATCCAGCGATCAGAAACAGTGTGCCAATAATGAGATAAGTGAACTGAGGACCCAGAACGAATGCGGCCAAAGCGATCAAGTCCTGATTCCCAACAAAACAGAGTCCGGTCAACTCGTCTCCGTCTATTTTACCAGTTATAAAGATAAATATTGTTTTGATACAAGGCAATGTCCATGCAATAACATGGAAGAGATTCGAATAGGAACCAATGGCCTCGTAGCCCCATTTCATGCCCGCAGCGAGGAACCAAGTTAACGCCAAAATGACCCACCAAATTGTAGCAGCCATGCTGAAAAAATACTGAACTAGAAACACAATGGCGCATCCGGTGTTTCGACGACCGTCTTGAATGAGAAACTTAGGCGTGTTGTACTCGTGATCGCAAGAGATCGTCTCGCGGCCAGCTGCGAGGCGAACGATGAAGGAGATCGAGTAAAGGCAATAACAAAGAGCGAGCCAAATAATCGATCGCTCAGGATACTTGAATCTCGCCGTGTCCACGAAGAAGGTGCACAGAACGACTAGCGTCGACACAAGACACAGGATAGACCAAGCAGCCATCCATTTGTCCATTATATTTTTGTCCGAGGTCGTAAAAATACCTTCTTGATTACAAAGTACGGCGCACGATCTGGTGCTCTCAACATAATAATAATTCACGCTATTTTTGAATTTCCTGCACTCCTCCGAGCCAGTATATATTTTTCCCGCTGGCGTCGTTGTAACAGTGTCGTTTGGCTGTATGCTGGTGCTTCCAACTAGCGATCTGGAGCTTGAATCGTCGGTGAAGTTCGGCCCTGGCATACACATATTTTCTTGACCGATGTTCTTGTCTTTGAACTTGGTGCAGTTGAGCTTCGCTGGCCAGGGTATGCCAAACTCTGTAAGCACGTGTAAGCACTGTTTGCGAACGTACTCGCACAAAGGCCGGCAGGATGTAATCAAAATTTCCACCATTTTGGTGCACATCGGAAAATACGCAGAACATAAGAAAAACTGTAACTGGCTGGCGCAGTTGTACTTTATCAACGGAAGGTACTGTCTCAGTTCTTGTTCTGCTTCTTTCTGAGTATCATGCCCGAGCATATTAGGCATTCGAGTTGCATTATAACCCAAGTCGCTGCAAAGTGGCACAGTGATCGTTTCGCACTGCCATCCTTTTTTCCTGAAACCTTGGCCGTGTACAATAGCGACGGAGCTCGCCAAGATCGCAACAAAAACCAACGAATTCTTCAGCGGAGCCATGTAAATCTCACGCCAGCCGAGATCGACACTCCAACCTATTTCTGTCTACACAGTATTATCTCGAAATATCCCTAAGATTCCCAGTCATTCAAACGCTCGTTCGGGCTTAGGGATTTTAGCTCTAAATTGGTTTTCGAGGTTGGTACAAAAGCTCGCTCACCTGAGCGGAATTCACAAATGCTAAATGTAAGCAAAAGTTCATCTGCATGTGAATTGGATGCCGTGTTGTTCATTGTGCTACTCTCGAGCTGTAGGTACTCCAGCCAATCACAGAGCGTTTGGATGATTAAAAACCACGCCTATCAAAACCATCTGTCAATTAGTTTTAATTTTGTTCCGCAATCTCATTGGTTAATCAAATAAGCAAAGCAAACCTAGTAAAATGCACCGTGCTTGCTTTCAATTTGCAAACTCCATTTCTGTTTACATAGCCTTTGTTTTTAACACATGAAAGCTCTTCTTTAACCTTTGTTCGCTGCAAAACAGAACAGTTTCATCGAATAGGCCTCTATGTAAGGTCTCTGTACTCCTCGCGACTAATTTAGAGGGATTGTAGTCACTATGTGAATGAGAGGAGATAACACAAAGCCGCCTAAATTGTTTAATACTCCGAAACTTAATCTGTGTTTTTAAAGAGTCGACTTCGACCTTTTTGTTCTGTAAGCTAAAAGCTTGTGAAGAATATTTGCATAATTTAGCCAAGCTCAAAAAAAAAAATTGAGAGTGATGTAGCGCAAAAAATACAAATAATTTGGATAGTTGAACAAGCTTTATTTCATTGTCTCTTCGGACTGCTAACTTTTATTTTTTGGATGATTTCAGAATAATCAAACCGGTATTTGCAGTCCTGTTCAAGAACTTCAAGTTCGTATAAGAGCGAAAGTAAATAAGTTGAGTATGTGTGTGAGGGAAATTTGGCTAATGCACCTTTCCATCCAGACAGCCAGAAAAACTCTTTTTCGTTTCGCACCGCCAGTTATACGTGCACTAGCATTTTACTGTTTTGGAACTAAATTTAATAGGTGTCTAGAATCCAAATTATAATTATAATAAAAGGTAAAATATATGAAACTATACATAATAACTCTGAAGCCGAAACGAAACATTTTTTTAATGATCTGTTTCCAGTCATCAGGACGTGGATGATGATCAACTAAACTGACTAAAGAGTTTGCCACAATTATTATTCCATTATCGCGTGAACAGTTGGAAGCCCTTTCATGACTAAAAGAAAAAAAAAATCCGTTTAGCTTAGAGGTTGCGGTTTGTTGATTTTGAGGCTTTTGTGTCCGCTGTGTTGTGTTTCAAATTGTTCGGGATTCAGCGGGCTCGATTTTCAAATAATTTCCTTAGATCCCTGCAGTTCTTTTCCGGCACTGTTTAACGCAGAGATTCCATCTCTAGAAAAGCACCGCTTTTCCGTTCTAATCGGCAGTTTAAAATTTGTCTCTGGTTATTCGCAGCAGTATTTATTCAAGGATACATTGCCGCAGGGTCACAGTTCTTGCTGCGTTATAGAGTATATATAGAGAAAATAGATCTTCTAACAAAATTGCCGACATTACAATGGCGACATCTCGATTCTTCAGCCGCATCAATCTTGATCTGAACGTCTACAAACTATGTTCGTAAACGTTGTGCCTGGAAACACAATTTTGTATTTCTGAACAGTTGGAAAATCACATGGTAGTCATAGCAGATGGAAGTCTTAAAGATCTGCGGATTATAAGGGAACAAGGGCGGTTAGGAAACCGATGTTTGGATAACTTAAAACCCGCACAGTCGGCAGCCTTTTGGCTTAGGGGTTTACTTTTCTATAAAGACATGATAATGAAAAGTCAACAAGATTACTGAAAAGACAAACTTAACACGATCACCAGCTGAGCAATTTTGAGTGTCATTTTAAAAGATTTTGCCTTTAGTCCGGCATCGATCCTTCTGATCTGAATATTATCCACGTGCATTCCGATCGAGACTGGCAAATTACCCCCAGAGGTTCATGACAAAAAGTGCCTATGAAAGTGCATTCCGATCGAGCCACGGTGACCAGGGGACTGATCTTGCGATCTACTCCCGGATGGCCAAGGGTAGCGGCTTTCACGCGTTCTCCTTCCCTACCTTCCCCTCTCAAAGTCCTTGCATGAAAAATAAACAGGAGATGAGCTCCTGACGTAACTCTTTTACTGTACTCCTGGGCTTCGTTAATAGCGTAAACATACGGTAACCCGGGGGGTCTATCCCTTGTATAGGCTATATAGGTATGTGTGGCCCCAAAGGGTATGGTTTTTTGACCGTTTTAGTCATAAATAGGGTATCGAGTTTGGCCATTTTGGTCATAAATAGGGTATGATTTTTGCATATAGGGTAGGGGAAATCGCAAATTTTGATCATAAATAGGGTGACGGTTTTGGGAAGCGGGCGACACGCCGCCACCCATTTTTTCTGGGGGTACCCCCCTGGAATGGTAAGCATCATATCTCTCGGCTCGTTAGCCAATCAGATTCGCGGATTTTCAATAGATCACAGTCAGCTGAATGGCTACAATTAACAATTATTACACGAGCGCGCGTTGGATATGAGATGGTAGATAGCCAACAAGACGCGTAGCGCCGAGTTGGATATAATCCTCTCATATCGAATAAGCGCGAGTGGAATAATTGTTTTATTAAAAACGCCCCCCAAATATAGAAAACCAAAATGAAATAAAAACACCCAAAAAAGTCACGCGTACGCTTACCATATTCGTAGAGCGTGCGGTATAATGGCTCACAACCATGATGGCTAAGCCAATGAAAACTCTCGAATCGCATTATCTAATGATCTAGTTTTTTAATAATAGACTGTTAGTAGAATTTAACTACTAGTAACCCATAAGCGACCACTCAAAATGTGAAGCCTAGGCGGCCGCTTACGGGAGGTGGTTGCTTATGAGAGTTACTTTGCCTCATTAGCATATGGTAACTGCTGAGACTTACCCCATGCACCAATAATATAATTCATCAAGTTAAAACAGATTTTTACGTTGAGAAAACGAAACGAAGACCAGGACCGGAAAATGGAACATTGCAAGGCCCTTTCGAAACGTGATCACTCTTCTGCTATTGCTGATCACGTTAAAATAACTGGTCTCGACATCAAATGGGACCATTTTGACATTTTGGCGTCCGGCAAAACTGACTACCATTGTAACGTTAAGGTCATTCCTCAGAATTGCATTACACATCCCTGTTGCGCACGATTTTCGCGTCATTAACGCGCGCTCACGAGCGCGTGCACGTACAAAACATAAACAAAATGGTGGCTTTTTCCATGGATAGTAAAGAGACAATCCAGTCTTCTACTATCCATGACTATAACAAGTCGCGTACTTTGAACTCACTTGCGCCCCGAAACACGCGTTGCCACATTACGTGTTTCGGGGTGCAAGGAGACAAAGTGTCAAGATTGGTGTCTCGAAAGCAAAAGAATAAATGTGGCTGGACAAGGCCAGCCTAAACAGTTAAACATTCAACCGCATGGCCAGTACCATGCTTAAAAAACGCAGCGTATCGGATCTGAAAAGACCTACGGTCCGAAAATACATAAATGAGAAACCAGAAACTGGTTTCTTACTTTCTATAAGCCCACTTGTTTACAGAAATATTTTTACGGACGAGTACTGTCCATCCGGGTATTTTCCGCGGACGGGCACTATGGGCTGATAGTGTCTCTCCGCGGATGAACGCTATCGCGTCACGTGATCAGTTCCAACCAAAGTATCGGGGAAAATTTAGTGGTGAGTCCTCAGCTCATAGAAACGAGTAGCACTGGGAACGAGGACAGCAAAGAGCGTAACGTACGAGCCCCTCCCCCTAACATGATCATCTTATTAGTGCCGCACCAAATTTCAGCTTCCTTATTTTTCTTCTGCTCACAGGACAGTGTTGTGTCGTCTTTTATTGTAAGAAAAGCCATGCAACAAGAGGCATAAGAGTTATAACCTACTTTACCTTTTGCGTGGAGGAAGTAGACAAGTTTATCTCTATAGGGGAGGGGTGGTGTGACCTTTGAACCAATTCCCAGGTCTTTAGCGATCACTTCTGAGAGAAAATGGCGGTCGTTTATGATCAACATCTTTACTCTACAATTACGTAAGAACTACTGATCACTCGGTTCTTGTCATGGTTGTTCTATCTAAAATACTGCATCCCTTTCATACGACGCTTTCGTGTCACGAGTTAGCGCATACATGGACTTCCTCGTGTCCCTCAGCGGCCGCTGGAGTGTTTCGTTCTTGTATGGTGGAATCCTTGAAGATCTATGGCCTTCTTTATTTGGTAAGCAACATCAACATAATCACGCGAATATAGACCTAAGAAAACACGATGTAAAGAAAATGAAACAATGACCATTTCACACTAAGGAAAATTTCTGGGCTATTGCGTATAAATCACAATGAAGCCAGCACTACACACAGCTCAAGGTACGACAAGATCTGGATTTCAGGAACTAAAGTTGACGCGACTGTTATAACTAGCGCCTTAGATGTAAGTCTCGTGCCCATACTGAGGGTCACATGAACTTCGATCCACGTCAACTTCCGCTTATGAACCAAATTTGCACTCCTAGATGAAAAATTTAAGCAGTTACAGCCGGGATCGACATAATTTCAAAAAATGTGTTATCTTGAATCAATAGAGCAAAATGTCAGTAGTCTCAAATAATAAATCACGGAGGCGAACTTTCTTTCGAATTATTTCAAACTCGGCAGAGGGATTGTCTTACAATTTTCCGATGATATATGGTCAATGTTCAACTTGTTTAATGGGTGCTTGGAGATGGAAACCAAAAATGGTGTGAAGCCACGTAAAGGATTTTATATATACATGTACAGCTGGACCCTGTTAATTTGAACTCAGTGATTTTGAATTTCCCGTTGTTTCAAACTCAAAACCATTTCCCTTGGATTTGCCTGTCAGTCATTTACTATCGGCCATTTCACACTCCCGCTGTAATTTTCGAACTAGTTTTTGTTTCCCCTGAGAGTTCCAAATAGCAGGGTTCAAATCAAGATTTTGAGAATTAGGAGAAGGGGTTTCTATGTATTATGATATGATTGGTTAAATCACAGGCATCTCAAACTCAAGATTTGTGGAATTGATCAAATAGTAATGATTTTTCTACACTTATCTAGTGGGATATGACTGCCTAAAGTGTGCGCTGTTGAGTTACACTTTAGGCCATTGAGAATTTGCGGGCTTAAATCATTAATTAATATTATATTGATTCCTCGAATTATGAGTTTGGGACGCCTGCGGTTAAATAGCTGATTGTTAACATCTTTGTGATGAATATTTGACAGATCTTTATCAATTGCGCTTGACTGCCTTACATGACTCTTACTCAGTGCTGGAAATAATTTGTCTTCTTTAACAGGACATGTGTCCTTTCAAATCTTCATTTTGGTCGGACATCTTATCAATTTGACCGGACACTAATTTCCATAATTGATTAGCGTAATTAATTAGCATAATAAAATTTACTGGCATACTGTAAAGATTTTTAATACAACTCGTTCAAAACTGCATTTAAATTTGATTTATTTATCATTTATGATGATTATATGACTTAATCTACAAGATGACTGCACAGATCTCTCCTGGTTATCTTCTGATTATATGTTCTTCAAGCAAACCTGGTTTCCTATTGAATTTTACCATTAAAGGGACACAGTCAGCTTTAGGACCACGCTGACTTGGACAATAGCTTCCTCACTTTGAAAAAAGTTCACCTCAACCTGAAATCAAAGTACATCTAGAAATGCGTTTCAATCTTTCCAGTGTTTTTCTTGATTTTCAGTCATTCACTGGAAAACCTGTTTTTGAGTGTGCTTTTGCTCAATCCTGTGATATTATTTTTATCATATTTGGTTAAAAACAGTATGGATCGTGTTCCTGTGATATGCAAATTAGCTATGAAATGGTATCTAATGTGCGTCTACACCAGCTGACTGTGTCCCTTTAAAGCAGGAGCCCATCACTAGGAGTGTACAACTACCCCAATTATTCCTGTCCTGGTGTTTTCACAGACCGATCTATTTTTAGTTTGAATTTACCGCGAATTCAGCCCCCCCCCCCCCCCAGGAACCTCAGTCATCAATCACAAGCATGGACTTTATAATTTCACCAGAAGATTAGGTCGACATGTCCACCTGAGGCCGCCATTTTTCTCCTTACTGATTCGAGCTCATGTAGACTGGAACTGACCTTTTTAGTGGGAAAAGAAGCCTAAAAATAGACCGTTCTGTAAAAATACCATGACGTAGGCTTAGTATGGGAGTTAGAGGCTCCTAGTGATGTGCTCCTGACCAAAGTTGACTCAAGGGTACAAACATGAAGTGCTAACAGCATATCGCAATGCACATAGTGCATAATAGGGAGATTTCTGAAGAGTATTTTATTTGGCAAGTACAGGAAAGATGAACACTTCTGCTTTATGATATGGCAGAAGCCCATAATGGGCTCCTGGATATGGCTGAGACTGTCAGAGTCAAGGGCCTAAAATTAAAAAAAATCTTGAGTCGCCATTTGGCAACTAAGTGATAACAATCAAGTAGGAATTTTACTCAGAAAAGAACTCAATGCATAAAATCTGTAAAGAAAAAATTTTCAAGACTTTTTTGGCCGCCAATTTTGTGTACGTAGCTAATGTAATGTCTCTGAAGGATTCATGCACTTCAAGAGACACAATCGGTAGGCATACATGACGTACTCAATGCTCAAGGATTTGCAATGCACTATAGGATGATTTCAAACACAAGCAGCCATTTGCAAGTTTTCCGATGTGAGGGAATCCTTTACAGCAAAGCAAAAGGATAGATTGCTCTCTTTTCTTATGCTGAATGCTATAGAAGCAAAGGTCTTTCGCTATGTAGTTCTGGAAGGACACAATGTCTGAGAAAATAACCGTTATTGATCGTCAACACAGAGAAATGTAGTCGCCATTACGGTAGCCTTTGAATGCAGACGTGTTTTCAGCTGTCGACCAGAATTTTTGGCCACCAAAGATAAAAATTTTAGCCGTAGTGGCGACCATATTGGTCGCAATTTTGAGCCTTTTAGCAATGTATCTAACCAAATCTTATGGATGGGCAATAACTTGGTGTTGGTAAAATGTTCGGACATCATGTCCGATCATAATGTGAAATTGGCCGGACATATTCAAAATTTGGTCGGACAATGTCCGATGACCGACTGTTATTTCCAGCCCTGCTTACTGTTTGTGACATTTGTGTATCTGCCGTTCCCTTTTAATTTTCGGTCTCTCAACCTTTCGTTATTTCACAAGTGATTCTGAAGGGTACTTTACGCTCTGTTACGAGGAGGAATTTTTAGTAGAGTGGAGCTGTTTGGCTGCGCGTTAGCATTTTTTTTAGTGGTCAAAGGCATGGTTTCCAGACTTTCCACTGTTATCTACATGTCGCTTCACAGAGATTGACAGCTCGCATGTGCTGATAATTTCTTTAGGTTCATTTCAGTATTGCAAAATATGTTTTAAGCTCTCTAAGTATTGGCCCTGGAGGGACAAAGTTTGAAATATTCTGTGAACATGTTGCTTACTTGCACTCTATATTATGTTGCAGGACCTGGCTGTTTGATTAGGTCAACTAGAACTGTTTGCAAGTACAGAAAAATGTAGATTCTTGACAGGTCTAATTACTTCATTGATTGATTTGTTACAGGTTAATTGCCAAGGGCGGATAGGCACATCAAAAACGAAGTCTACAGGTTACGCTGTCCCACCCTGATTGTTTCGCTCTTTGAATTATTCAAGTTCACGCTTGCCAAATTTTTTTTTCGTCCTCGCCAGAAGCTTGTTCGCAGGCTAATGCAGACAAGGCAACAAAATACTTAAGAATATTAATAACTTCCATTGCTTAGCCCAGTCCCCCTCTAATTAACTAAATTTGGTTTGTGGATTTTAGGTTGGTGGCATTTTGAGGAAAGCCGGTTTGAAATACTTCAAGTACCAATATGTACTAGATGTAATCCGGTCATCTTGTTTCCTGGCTATTAACGGTGGAGGATTTGTTGTCAATGTCTGCCTTTTAAGGTTTGTCTTTTAGTTTTCTCGTGTTCAGGGAAATAAGTTAAGATCATGATGGGTTGTAAAATTCATCTCGTCATCTCATCTCATTGCGCCTAAGACCGTCACATTCTCAAATGAATTCAACACTCTCTGTTCCATGCTGCCACTTTGGCTACATAATGTCCAAGTCTTCCACCCCACTTTTTTTCTCTGTTTCTCAACAGTCCTTCTCCAAGTAGTCTTCTCTCTCACCCTTCAACCTTCTGACCTCTACCCCAATGCTGTCAAACTATCATTAACACCCTCTCTCCTGAGTATGTGTCCTAACCAGTCCCTTCATTATAATATCATTGTGACACTCACTCACTCAATCCTTTTTGTGCTCTTGGGTACGTAAGGTCATTGCCAGAGACAGCCACTGCTGCCTGTCTTTTGCTTTCTTCCCTATATAAACACTCTGTGGCTGACTCTGTCTGCCTGCATCTCCCTTTCTACTGTCAGTCACCAGGTCTATCTCAGTCTTCCTCTAGCTCTTTTCCTGGGTGGATTCCAGTGCATGGTGACACTGCAGATGGCAGGCATGCCACATGTTAAACTCTGTTTAGAGGTCCTGAAAATAATTAATGTGTCTAGAGATCATATATTCTACAGCTGCATTGAGGAGACACTATTATAATAGTATATGTTAAAGTGTTAACATTCTTGTACTTTTTTATGTTAATTTTATAGGAAACTTCTAGGATGTTTCACTTATATCTCAGTAGTGTTTTTCCCTGGTCTCATAGCATCTTTTACAGCCATTATAACTGAAAAGAAAGGCCGCAGGGGCACTCTAGCACTGTATATGACAAACTTGGTAAGTGACACTAATTCTTACATTCCGAAACATTATCATCAATATGTTTTCAAGCAGACAGTTGGTGACAGTGATGAAAATGGGTTTGTAAATTTCATGAGTTTGAGTTCAAGTTTTGGATTAAAGATAAATTGTTGAATAAGTTACGATTGAGTTATCTCAGTCATGGCTTGAGATTAACCTTTTCACTCACTGGTCCACCAACTGATGAAATGCTAGAGTTGATGGAGCCATGAGAATTGTTAACTAAGCAGATTTTGTACTTGTCAGGTCTTTTGGTAGAGCTGTTATTTTTCGATGCCTTGCAATAGCTCGCAAGAGTTGGAATTGAAACTCTTATAACTTATGGTATTGCTCAGGACAAGTTAAGTTGAATGAACTTAGAATGTCTACCTTTTGTTGATCCAAAAATCAAATTGCACATGTGCAGAAGATTGCAGCAGGCCCGGTAACTGAGGTATATTAAACTTTTTTGTTCTCCATCATTTCAGGCTGTCGAAACAAGTTATAACATGCTAAAGGAAAGAGGACTAATACAACCAATTCCTAATGGAGAGGTGAATATTTTTCTCACAACGACTTTTTTCACCTGCCGGTACCACTAATACTGTTACTTCAGTTTTAACCTTGGATTGGCTTCTTACAATGAAACCTCTCTTTACAGACACTTCTGTAATGTGTGATTCTAGAAACTATCTGTAAACACTACAAGGAGTGTTATTGGTAATTCCAAGGGGGAGGGAAATCTCAAAGGCCAAAGTTGTTAAAGGAAAGTATGAATGAAAACTGGAATATCCAGCAGGATTGGGGCGCAGAAGGGTGAAAGCAAAATTCCCTCCGTAAGAGGGTTATGGAATTTTTTTTGGGAGAAACATAATGGGATACCTCTATATGATGGACAATCTCAGAGAAAAAAATCATTTTATTCTCTACCACTAGTGATTCTAGTGTTGATGTGGCTTCCTCTCTAAATACTCCAAAGGAACTTGGCAACTTACTCTAGCAACGTGAATTAGAATAATTATTGTAAGTTCTCACACACCACTGGGAGCCAAGCCAAGCCAAACCACGAAGCCTGACCTTTATTAACATACCAACATAACTGTACTACAATGGCACAAAAATGTGGCTAGAGAATAAATTCACTGCAACTTAATAGACTTAATGGGTGGGGCATGTCAGGCAATAGACTTTCTAAATGTCCTTTCCAATAATATTTCCATCGCTAGTTTCTCCATTGCAATGCGCCAAATTTTACCGGTGGATTTTTCCATCGGTGATGTAAATACACATTAACCAATGAGCAAACAAGTACTGACTATACGTCATGACATCACGCGCGATCAAGGACACAACTTGCAGAGCAAATGTCTGCTGAGTTCAAGTACCACAAAAGTCTTTTTCATTTAGCTTTTGTTCTCCGATATACTTAAGGATATGAATTTTATGGTAGCAGTTGAATATGGTTTATCCAACTTAATTTCAAGTCTTCGAAAGAAGGACAGGGAAAAGCAGTGGAAGGCGTATTTATCTGACCAATACGTGTTTGTTTACTTATGGACGCGATCTGAGCTCCTGCGTGATCTGGATTGTTTCAGAGAATTCAGTTTGGATCTTTCAAAGAAGAACAGAGCCGTTCCAGCAGTTTGTGTAATTGTTGCACTTTTAGTTGATATAATGAATGACCAAGTAACTTCTCTACAAAGAAAGGGCATCGCAGCAAATTTGCCTCGGCCGTTTTGCCATGTTGAAAGCATTTGTTGATTGATGAAGGACTTTTGGGAACAGCGATTTTATTCTCTGCCATTCGTTGTAACTTTGATTCTCAACATTATTTAATCAAGACAGCTTTACAGAATTAAACTTCTCCCCAACTAATTCCGTCTTTTTTAGTTAATTTGGATTCTTGTCGGTACAAGCCAGATCTACGTAAGTTTACAGCATTTGTCAGGCAGCTCTCTGGTCGATCGCTGGTTAATCTCTAATCTAGACAACCAATCTAGACTGAAATAATTCCTGATCGGTTTAAACACGGTTTTGATTTTTCAGGAGGCGTTACTCAATGGAACAGCTTTTGCCGTTTGTCAATATTGCTGACTACATACTGCACTGTATACAAATAAATTCACTTGAGTTAGGGAACAGTACTTGTAAACATTTTGATGGCAATCATTTTCTGCTTTGCGACGATCGCGCGGAGCACATGAAGTGAGAAATGTCAATCATGTTTTTCGCGCCAAAAATTTACGCTCTGATTCACATTCCTGCAAGTGAAACAAGTCGACCTTTCGCAACCTACATCGCTCGCGCTCACGCTCCTGACTTTGTCGCGCAAAGATTACCCTCTCGCCTTGCTCAATGGAGATAAGTAAGTCAAGGATTAAGAAAAGGTCGACTTGTGGCAAGTCTAGTCAGGCAATGGTGAATGACAAAACAGAAACTGAACCTTGTACTAGCCACGTGACCCGAAACCCCCAATACACTTGTACTCAAACTCCTGAGCTGTGTGTACGGAAAACGTGTTCTGCTTCATTCCATTCCTCAGCCAGCAGAAAACCACACTTGTCAGAGCAAACTGCCAATAATACTTATTTATTAATACTAGAGAGAATACCACAACATTGCAATTAAGTTATGCGAAGAACCTTTGGTTTGACTGTTAAGTTTGCTTTATTGCTTTTCATATAAATGGCATTTGGTATATGAATATTATTGCTCTTATATTTTGGTAGATTCTTTTATTCTGTGTGGCAACAGCCACGATGATGTATCTGTATAGGTAAGTTACTGTCAAACCTGCTATAGCCACAGCAAAATGATTTTCTCATTGTCTGTTCCTCAGTGGCTAAGGGGATGATTCTCCTTTAGTTAAGAAAGTTGAGAAATAACAACAGGGTGTTCAAAATAATATTTAGTAACTAACTTTTTTACAGTTAACCAATGCCAAAATACATGTAGATGTGTATTTGTCCCTTTTCCTTGAGCACTGGAAGATATATTCTATTTGGCCTGTGTTGGCAAAAAAGGGCTAAAATTTCATTTTCTGGGGACTGAAGTAAGTATTGATTTGTGTGACAGGAACTTACTCGATGCTCACAGTTTCTCACTGTCACGACTGTCTGAAATATAATCAGCTTTGACTGCATTATCGCGTCAACCCTTGGTTATAGTTATAGAACAGAAAAATAACAGACTTGTGAAAAAAATAGAGGTATGTTATATTATGCAATGATTAGACTTCATTCAGGCAAGATTTAATATTTAGAGTAATTTCCTATTTCACACCTCCTCTAGCCGAGGCCTGCATTTAAATTAAGATAACATCACAGGTTTTGAAGATTTATAACTACCCAGTTAGGCCAAATTTTTTCTAACCTTTTGCCCTAGTACCATGTCTTGAAAATGATGTGCCCTTAAGAAACAAGAATCTTCTGGCCTTCCATTGACAACAAAGAAAAATGTTTAAAATGTTCGGGTAATATTTTTCTGGTCTGGACAGAAATTGATTCAAGTGATAAGTATAAACATGTGGACATTATCATGTTTAGCTTTATCAATTTCCATTTTCTCTTTATTAGGAAGAAGGATGGTCTTACAGATGGACTTTTAAATAATCTAGTTAGGTATGTTATTCATTGTAACGAAGGAAGGATCCTCAAAAGTAATAATATTAAGTACACCTAGTTTCTGTTAACTAAAAGGAGACTTTAGTAGGTGGTGAGGCCAAATGATTTAGGGTGCTAGATTCAAAATCTGGAGGTCCCTGGTTTAAATCTTCCATCCTTCTGCTGTCTGGATTTGTTCTTAGTAGTCCCAAGTTCAACTCCTCAACTGTGTTGTGTAAATAGCCAACTGGTCAGCCTCTCACCAGTTGGGATTCTTGATAGTTTGTGTTCTATGTGCAACATTTGTTTATTTATTTGCAGTGTCCCCGATTAGTATAACAGTAGTAAATACATTTGACACTTAAAGTAATTTGTCTTTCTTTTATTTATTTATTTATTTTATTACTTGGGCTTTCCAAAGGAAACGTCTGAGGTATAAATTCGGCTCCATTTTTTTTTTTTTTTTTTTTTGCATTCAGTCACAAAACGCAGTTCAACTACAGCGCATGCGTGAAGTGTACGCGCATGCGTAGAATGAACCCTAGAGAGCATGGTTTAAAGCAACAGCCGCCTTCATGGAAAATTCCTCGCTAGATGAAAGCGAAAGAAATTCGATGGCTATTACGCTCAATGTACATACAAAGTCACACACCGTTCGCTGTAGACCCACACTAAAACTTGTGGAGCGTTTTGGGAATGGGTCGGTCTGCCAACTTTACGAGAGATCAATTTACGAGCGATCCTTCATGAGTGAACTTTCTATCGAGAAATATCAAGCGAAACCAGCTATATCAAACGAGCTATCTCATATTATGTTTACATATAAACACAACTGTGTATTTAGATGTGATCGAGAACCCAGTAGAATACCAGAAGCTACTCTGAAACGTCTCAGAAGAAAGGGCAGGAGACTGAAGGAATTTGTTTATGAGCGTATTCGTCTAAGCATACTGAAGTCCTCTTGGCTACGTCGTTATGTGAAGGTTAGAAGAGTTACAAAGAATGTTTGTAAGCTTCATACGAAGAGGGTAAGATTAAATAAAGTTGCACAACATGAGAAGAAGTATTTGTTGAATTGTTCTGTGAGGGTATATCAAAGGATAATTAAAATTGAAGTATAGAGCAAATCGGTATTTATCAATGTTTTCTTGTAATAGACCCATGTGTCTTTATAAGAGTCAGACACACGTATCAAACTATTGTAAATTTCAACTGAGTTCAGATATGGAGAAAAACCCTGGTCCTACTCCAATGTACATTGACCCTAGCAAAACAATAACGGCACCATATAGCCAAGCTAATGAGTTGGTATTTGGACAAAGTTCGGGACAACAATGTGTTGCAATGAGTTTATGCTCTTTGATTTACAATAACAAACAAGGAATCAATTCTGCTAATGAACTGGTGTCAATAATGAATATTGGAAATCAGTTGTATTCAAGTTTGTCTCAGTTAACCAGACAATCATTTTTAATGCGACCAAATTATCCACACTTTTAAATGTGTTCGAGACTGACTATGAACTTCAATACAGTGAAACCTACACTGATACTATTCATATTCAATTTCACAGTACTATCTGTCATCCTACAAAAGAACAAGATCAAATGAAGAGACAAATCACCGCCAACATGAACATTTCCCTTGGCGACAATGATAATATATACCAGTATAGGTGTACTTTTGTTTTATGTGGGTTACATTCTGTAACTGCAAAAATGTTAATCAAAATATAAACAAGAACAGATCATCCAAGAAACTGAACAAAGAACATTGAACCTCATGTTATAACTTGTGAATTGTTCCTCTGTTAGACTTATTTGTCATTGTTTCCGGTCAATACACAGGAAAACAACACAGCATTGATACCAAATATTGAGACATTTCCATCGTTTTGTTACAGTTTTGTTATACATAATTCCCAAAGTTTATGCTCTGCCAAGAGCACTCACTCTAGCTATATAATGTTGCAGTGGTTTCAGGGATTTTTCTATTGAAAACAATAATAATGAACTATTGAACAGTACTATTGCTTTAATCTACTGATTTCTGACAACTCCCCTTGGGTCAACATTTAGCAACAAACTATGACTCAACACCAATAATAGATAAAAAATTGCCTTCTCCTTGCAATTTAAGGCAAATACATTACCTACTCAGGGTTTGTAAAAGCCTTGAAAGTCCTTGAAGATGCTTGAATTTAAAAATAAAAAAATTCAAGGCCTTGAAAGTACTTCAATTTGAGGACTAGGGCTTGATTTTAGCAATGCTTTTCCTTAAGCAATTTTCAAGTTGGAAATTACAGCACTTTCATGGAAAAGCTGAGAAATAATATTAAACAATTATAAAATTGCTTATGCAAACCATTCCAAAAGCGGTCCTTCAATTCTCTAAAACTTGGCCTTCAAAGTAATTGAAAAGTCCTTGAATTTCAACCTTTGGCATTTGTAGGAACCTACTTCTATATGGTAATATATTATTTTGATTGTTTTCTAGTACCATAACAACATTCATTACACTCAGCAGACAAAAATAAACACAAGTAGAATTTTTCATGACCAGCAATAACGAAATTGCGTGACAACAGTGACAATCGCAATATGGCAGTCCCCTAAAGATAACTCCAGATGTGCGATATTGAAAGCGTGAGTTCACGCAGCCATGCGTCTTGTTTAAAAATTAATGCACCTTAGTGATTGTAAATTGTTCTATCTTATTCTTTTCAGGTTTTTCATGGGCCCAGATGGTTCAGGGCATCGTCAAGAAATTAGCTCTTCTCAAACAAGTGTTGCAATTGATAGAAGAGAAAGCCGGATGCAAATTAAATGGTTAGCATTTGATAGTTTATAAAAATTTCTTTCTCAGTCAGTGTACAACTGAGTTGTACACTGACACATGTTGGCCTGAAGATAACTCTAATAAGCCTTTCTAATTGAATACAGACGTAACCAAGAATTGAAAGGAGGTTCATCCGTCGAGGCAACTCTCAAGGGTTATTGGTTGACTATTTTGTAAACGTCTGTGGGCTTGAAAAAGCGCAACTGAATCATACAGAACTTTCTACTTGATAATGCAAACACATCACACGTGACAATGTAGAAACATTTTTTGGTCTTAGTCATGTGATGTTTGTGTAATTTTTTTTTTGTTACAGGTTATGGCCAACACTAAAGGCATTTGGTATTGGATATCTTACACAGCTAGCACCTCTCCTTTTAGGACAAATCAAGTCAATATTTAAAAGACCAGGTTTGTGTGACATTAGTTTCAAGTAGGTACATGTAGCTATCTATGCAACTGATAAAGGAATTTCCTACTGTGTAGATTAGTTGTTCCAAACTTGAAATGAAATACTGATCTTAGAGCAGTTTTCAATTGAGTGTCATAGAACCAAAAGCAAAGTAATCACTCTAGTCAATCACCAAGGACAGAGACAATCCAATGAACCAATCAAAACTAAAGAGAAAATGCATTTAGTTGGCACCTAGTAGTTAGGCTGTTTGTAAAGAACAAAAGTCTAAGTCTGGTTTTCACTAGTAACAGAGCTATGCCATGTAGTGAAAACCAAACCAACAGAGTCAGATGCAGAGTACAGATTCCACTTCTGACTCTGTCATTTATGATCTAGTGAAAACTAAATTTTCACAATCACAAGCAGAAATTTCTAGCATGGACATTCTTTACTTCTTGCACTATGCTTCTGACTCCCACAATCTAGTTTTCACTGGATCATATGTAACAGAGCAGTTCAAGTGAATAAGTATCATGGAATATTTGGAATACTGTTTTATGTACATTTACATTGATCTTGTTTTCCTTTCAGGAAGACTTTTAAGAACTTTTTACAACAAGGATTGCATCAGATGTGGGTTATTCCTTGGAAGTTTAGTGGCAACTTTTAAGGTGTGCATTTTTTGAGATTAATTTTTAAGGTACTGCAGCAAAACCAAATTATTTCAACCACCATTAAATATTATGAACAACCCAAAATGTAAATTTTTGAGGAAATTTCTTTTTAAACTGTAATAGTATAATCATAATCATATAATTATTGTTTTAATAGTACTAAATAGTTTATTATTGTAAGGGAGTGGGCCAGGTTTTCAAAGCACAATTAAATTAATGCTGGGTTCACCTGTTGTTGCTACCTACTGTATTTATTCGCCTATAAGCTGAGCGATTTTTGCAAAAAGTTTTACTCAGTTTTGGGAATTTTTTTCCGAAAAGGGGGGTTCGGCTTATAGCCGAGAGTTTTGAATAATTTTTTTCTTCGAGGCGTCATCAACAAAGTGAAAATCATCATAGACATTTCTGATTCGGCTTATAGCCAAGTCAGGTTCATGAAATTATAGAAAAACTCAACAAAAACAAGTCGTAAAATGTTGGACATTGAACTTTTATATAATAGGTGGCTCCTAAAGGAACCGTTTGTGTGTTAGTTATTAGCTTTCAACTAAGAGTTTACTCGCCATCAGTCTCGTCTTCGCTGTCTGTCTCGAACTCATCCTCCATTTCTTCATCATCATTGAGTTCCTGTGAGTCCTCGGTGTAGGTTGCGATGTCTTCCGTTCCGTCCATGGCATTGGAAATTCCACAGCTCTTAAAAGACTTCTTTACCAACTCCTCTGGAATCTTTTGCCATGCTTCTTTAATCCATCGAAGGACAAGGTTTCTAGTTGGCGCCTTCTTCTTTCCTGCCGGGGTGAACTCAAATGGCCCAGTGATCATCCACACCAAGTACTTTTTCTGGAGGTGATCTTTAAATGGCTTATTCAGGCATTTATCCAAGGGCTGCAAAACGGGGGTTAGACCTCCAGGGATGACTACTATGTTGATGTTGCGCCGTTGGAGATCGCTTTTGTTGGCATCGGTTAGGTGAGCTCTGAATGAATCCCAGACTAGCAGTGACGGTTTGTTGCGAGGGTTCCTTGGCAAACACTGGCGAATCCACCGCTGAACACCTGGCTCATCCAGCCATTCTTTTTTGTGAAAGGAAATGCGGAGAGAATCAGGAATGACGAGATCTCGTGGAGTCCGGACGCAAGTTACAAATATTATAGCAATGTTTTTTTTTTTCAGATTGTTGAGTGGGAGTTGGAACTACTAAGAAAGAAGAGAGATGAATTTAATGCCCTTGTTGCAGGTAAGGCAAAAAATATTTAATTAAGACAGGGATATAGCACCATTAGCATTGTGTAATGTTATTTTCACCTGGTATACATTTTTAAACAAATGTTAAGGTAGTCAGGGTTGTAGAATCACCATAGATCTTGTTTACGATCTCAGGTTTTTCTGTTGGGTTAGTCTTCCAATTCTTAAGAAAAGATTGGACAATCAGCCACTCACTACAACAAATATAGCTGCCAACTTAAAAACTTTATGATAACCTTGGTAGCAGTAGATTTAGGGAGGGGGCCATCTGCCCTTCCACTTATTGGAGCAGGAAAAGGCCTTTGCTCATCCCAACCCCCCAACTTTTAAGGCAAGGAAAAACCAATCCTTATCCCTCCCAGGCCCCTCCTACCTCCTTTCGGGGCTTTGGATCCTCTCTCCACTCCTGTGTTATAGAAAGTTACATGACAATGACTCTTAATTCTTTTGCTTCAATGTCCAAGATTGATGAAAAGTTATCTTTTGGGAGTTTAGAAGGAATGCATTTTTTCTTCTTGCTGTTAAACTTGTGAAAGCAGTTCCCCTTGGTCATAGTCATTGCAAAACTGCATGTTAAGCATCTGCAATTGTTTTTCAGGTGGTTTAGCTGGTCTGTCCATGATGTGGTATAGGAGCTCAAGTATAGCATTGTATCTCGCCTCAAAACTTTCCGAGGTAAGAGTGAAGGAGTTTTTGCCTTTTTTTTTCCCCCTAAACTGTAAGCTAGTTCTCAAAGAGGAATAAAAACAATATCCCATAACCAAAAAGTGTTAAACCCTATTCTTCTCTGTTTAGTCTTTGACCTGTTCTCTCTACCCCCTCCCACCTCTGCTGCTCAGTTGCACTTCTACTTTGCAGATAAGCCAAAGCTTGTCTTTAAACTTATGCTGTTTTGTAGCAAACATTAAAAAAAATCATTCATTTGTTGTAAGTAATGATTTATTAATATAATGTAAGCATTATTGATTATTATGGTTTACCTAGTCATTGTAAGTGAACTATGCATTCTATACTATTGTAAGTTAGTTAGTAATGTAATGGAAGTAAGAGATTTGATCTAATATATTGCATTGCAAGGTAAAATAATGTAAGCTGAACATAATTCCACTCTGTTCATGAGCGTAATATGTTTCCTTTCAGTCTTCACATCACACAAACTCAGTAAAAACTAAAATCTTATCTTTTATGGGTGCTTGTGTCTCCATATTAGAGACTGTTGCAAAGCTATTTTGGTTTAATTTATTGTTTGTGTGGGAGACACAGTGGCTTCATGGTTAGTGCACTCGTCTCCAGATCAAGTGGTCTGGGTTTGAGCCCTTGCAAGGACTTGGGCAAGACACTTACTCTCATAGTGCCTCTCTCCACCCAGGTGTATAAATGGCGAACTTAATGCTAGGGTAACCCTGCAATGGACTAGCATCCCATTCAGGGGAGAGTACAAATACTCCTAGACACTTCATGCTACAGAAACTGGGATAAGCTCCGGCCTGACTGGTCCCTTTGCTCGTATACAGAAGACTGAGCTTCAGCGTGTAGCACATCCCCATTGTTTACATGTGCATGATGAGTGCCCACTAAACGCAAAGTCACTACCATGTCATGTGTACTCAGTAAAAATGAAAATATTCAATTCTTGAATTTTGCATTTTTACAGAGTCTTCATGTCTTGGTCTAAGACACTGGAACCTAAGTCAAATGGGAATTTTAGCTTTATTTTACTGTTTGCTATGTATTCATTCAACTGAGCCGTAGTGTGTGGAATATCCCCATTATTTACATGATAAGTGCCCACTAAACTCAAGGTCTCTATATATGTCATGTGTGCTCAGTAAAAATGGAAATCTTCAATTCTTGAATTTTGCATTTTTACAGAGTCTTCATGTCTTGGTCTAAGACACTGGAACCTAAGTTAAATGGGAATTTGGGCTTTATCTTACTGTTTGCTATTTATTCGTTCAACCAAGCTGTAGTGTGTAGAATATCCCCATTATTTACTTGATAAGTGCCCACTAAACTCAAAGTCACTACCATGTCATGTGTACTCAGTAAAAATGGAAATCTTCAATTCTTGAATTTTGCATTTTTACAGAGTCTTCATGTCTTGGTCTAAGACACCGGAACCTAAGTCAAATGGGAATTTTAGCTTTATTTTACTGTTTGCTATGTATTCATTCAACCAAGCTGTAGTGTGTAGAATATCCCCATTATTTACATGATAAGTGCCCACTAAACTCAAGTTCTCTGCCATGTCATGTATACTCAGTAAAAATGAAAATATTCAATTCTTGAATTTTACATTTTTACGGAGTCTTCATGTCTTGGTCTAAGACCCTGGAACCTAAGTTAAGTGGCAGTCTCTCTAAAAGCGGTCCACTGCATTTCTGGTCGGAAAAAAGTTTTCCCTCAAACTTTTCTCAGTGAACTATCTTGGGTCATGAGTAAATGCAAAGACTTTAGTTTTTGCAAATACGTCAAAATAATTTTTTTAGAGCTCACAACAATCATAGCCGGAAAACGCCTAAATTTGAGCATTCCAATGACGGAAAATTTCCTAAATTGACAAGCTCGCTGCTCAAAGACCACCAAACGTAACAACAAATTGTTATTATCCCTACATTAAGTGATCCTTCAAGTGTAAGAAATGCACGTTACTTTTGATATATTTTGTTTTGGGGGATCCTGAAAATTAATCTATTACCCCACCCGTTATATCACTTTCTGAAAACCTGCCAAAGTAGCTTGTCTTCGCTGGCGTTTATTTCCCAAGTCCAGACCCGGCCGCTCAAAACTCCAACTGAATTCTGCTAAACAAGGGTTGGGAAGCACAGAAATGTAAAAATACCTTGCGCTTTTTATCTTCCTTTCCCACAGCGACTTCGAACTTTCTGTGCTTTGTGCAATTCTCACACTTCATTATGCAAATTACGTTGTCACGCTAATTCAGATTGTTTTCAATCAAAACGCTCTCACATTGTTTTAATTAATCATGCCACGTTTAAGATACAGGGATCCAACAAAAACTAAAACTCAGAAACGGTTTAAATAGGTAGCATTGCTGAATTATTAGCAGTGATCTCCAGACGCTTTATGGAAAAGTCAGGAAAACGTGGCCGGAATATTTGCAAATTTAGTCACAGTCCATTACTTCTATTAGTCCTGTTTATAGACCGGTCAGTTTGCTAAACTTTTCTAGTGTTTTGATTCTTTCTTTCCATTTTCTGCTGATGTTTCTAAAGTGAACCGTACTATTTAGCCGATGTTAAAACTTGAAAATTGATATCAAATCTTGACAGAACGCTGTAACTGGAATCGACAACATCGTGACCTTCATAGACTTCGTAATCTCAGCTGTGTTGCACAAGCCACAAATATTTTACCTCCTTATCTGCTCCAGACACTGCAAAGTCAACCAATATGTACAGGTTCGTACAGTGTGTATTCGCTTTAGCAATACTCATTGTCTTACAATGCAACCTTGCTTGCTCTTTGGTTATAATGGATTGCGATGCATTTGGAAAACACTTCAAAATGAGCATCGACTTGGTGGACAATTATTGTTCTCCTAACTAAGTGAGTACTTCTTTATTTAATAACGTTTTCGTAACCAAATCACTCAGATGACTCTCATATGTTTTACTATACTCCAGAAGAGCGAGAATCAGGATGATCAAAAAGTAAACACGAGGATGAGGACGGGTTGTGTTGTGGTGAGGGTGTCCTGACCTAACAGCTATGTGAACTCAGATCCCTCTCAGGGACAGCTAATTTGACCTTTTCTCTATGGGGCAGTGCCCCTATTACCTCTGAAACTGCTTTCAATACATTACAGCCGGATAAAACAAAATGTTTTAACGCCTGTGCTATGTAACAAAAGGTGTGTAAGAAAGTTACAATTTGTTGTACGAACCTGAGCCGACTTGAACAAGAACATCATACATTTGATGGCTTTAGCCATTTCAAGATTCAGTGAATATCAGCTCTTTGCCGCTTTCTGGTTCCTACCAGGACGCCCTTGATGTGCTGGATACTGACAGGCTGTTCTGGGTCGCCAGAACTCCCCATACGTGTGCCCGTGCTTGGCGCATACGGACATTTGCGCGACAAGCGACTCGTCTAAATCAAAAAGGTCAGCCCTCGCCAAGATAAGCTGTCCCTCTGTTATGGTCTCTCGTGACAAATGGATGGAAGCAAGGTGACTTTCTATGATGTCATTGCATTGAAGTAAGCTAATGATACCCGATGTTCCTAATGAATCCCACAACGGTCTGTACACGTGCGCGATAAAAAGCACGACATTTTGTTTTGAGATAGGTATCCGTTTAATCTGATTTGTCAGACACAGTGGTAAAATTTAATCATGTAAGCTAGGCTTTAGCCAAAACACTGCACAACTAGCACTGAAATTTCTTGCCAAAAATGCCCCTGAAATTAAATTACAAAATTGATACTAAACGAGGCCACCAAAATTAGTTATAAAATTGCCTATTCCTGTTGTTGGGCGGTCGCTTCAACGGGTAATAGAAAAAGCCAAAATTGATTTTTTGATATTAATTCTAGCCGCGCAAACTATTTCAAGTTACTAAATATTTAACTGTGCTCATAAATGATACGGATATACTAATCCACGAAAACCTCCAAAGCTAAACCATGTCGCCTTTCAACTTTCAGTTGCCGAATAGAAGATAATAAACAGAATAGAAGCTAATTGAATTGAATGCATTGGTCACAAATTGTCGATTTCAGTATTCATTGTAGAAGCCTTTCACACATAGTAAAAGCTGAATTTTACATGTTTAAGTATTAGAACCCTAAGTGCATGCAAATATTGAATTACACATATTTCTTTTTTTAAATCGTCAATAGAAGAAAAGCTAGATTCAAAAACATGAAAACGTTTCCCGATTATATAGACCAAGTTTTACAGGCAACCAAATTTGCATAATACTTTGGAGCCACCACATCATTTCCCAGCGATTTCCTCACGGCACGGTACTAGGTAACAAATAAGTCAACACTTTCAGCTACTTAAGCCGTTAATAATTTTTATTTTTGTGTAATCGTTTTTATTTTACACTTAAGGTGAAATGTAACAATGTTAAAGCGTTTTGAATGTGAACTTGCGTGACAACCTAATTTGCATAATGAAGGGTGAGAATCGCACAAAGCACAGAAAGTTCGAAGTCGCTGTGGGAAAGAAAGATAAAAAGCGCAAGGTAGTTTTACATTTCTATGTTTCCTAGCCCTTGTTTAGCAGAATTCAGTTGGAGTTTTGAGCGGCCGGGTCTGGACTTGGGAAATAAACGCCAGCGAAGACAAGCTACTTTGGCAGGTTTTCAGAAAGTGATATAACGGGGGGTAATAGATAAATTTTCAGGATCCCCCAAAACAAAATATATCAAAAGTAACGTGCTTTTCGTACCCTTGAAGGATCACTTAATGTAGGGATAGCAACAATTTGTTGTTACGTTTGGTGGTCTTTGAGCAGCGAGCTTGTCAATTTAGGAAATTTTCCGTCATTGGAATGCTCAAATTTAGGCGTTTTCCGGCTATGATTGTTGTGAGCTCTAAAAAAATTATTTTGACGTATTTGCAAAAACTAAAGTCTTTGCATTTACTTATGTCCCAAGATAGTTCACTGAGAAAAGTTTGAGGGAAAACTTTTTTCCGACCAGAAATGCAGTGGACCGCTTTTAGAGAGACTGCCACTTAAATGGGATTTTTGGCTTGATTTTAATGTTTGTCATTTATCCATTCAACTGAGCCGTAGTTAGCTTGCGGGGAGGCTCTCGTGTTTTGGGCCGGGAACGCGAGCGAGAGAGACACGCGAGACACCACCTCCCCCCCCCTCCCCCCCCCCCCCGCCACGTCTTTCGTTCCGATCCGCAACGCGCGTCGTTCGTAAACTCGCTCGCACGCCAAAGCGAAAAGCCAGATAGCTGCGCAGGCTAAGCCGTAGTGTGTAGATTATCCTATTATTTACATGATACTTGCACCCTTCACTCCAAGTCTCTGCCATGCTCGGGCCACTCTGTTAAAACTTAAATTTTTAATTTCAAGTTAAGACTTAAGTCTTAATAGGTACGCTTGTGCAGGTGCTTAAGTATGATGCCATTGTTGTTTCAATATAAGTTATCATCTTAAGATTTTTACCGATCAGTTCTTTCGAAAAATTAATAGTTGCCTAACGTGTTTATATGAAGTGCTGAGGTAAGACTTTCCTCTTAATTTCACATTCAAACGAGTGTCACGTAGTCTTGAAAGAGATTTGTATAGGTCTTGCGTTGCCTTTTCCTGTGCGGCTTTCTTTCAGGCTTTCACGGTCAATTGTTTTCGGTGTCGTACCGAGACGAACGGTCAGGAGCCCCTCGGACCACGTGACCCGAAAACGATTGACCGAAGCGAAATATCGAGGCCTAGAACTAGGCAACTAAAGGCAAGGTCTTACGTGGCTTAGGAAAAATAACGGACTTCCTTCTTTCTGTCTTGTGCTCAATAGAATCCAAGAGTTATAGGGGAGGGGGCCTTATTTAATTTGAATTTTCGTTAGGCCCGAGAAACCTTTAACTTGAACTTTTTCATAGCTAGCTCCGCAAACGGGTAAGATGAACGATATCCTGGAGTGTGATTGGATACCCGAGCTCAGAAAAATGGTGTTCTGTACACCATTTGATAAATCCTTTGTTTACCAAACTTGTTCAGTCAAGATGGCTGGATATTGGCCTCGTTATTTTCATGCCTGTTTATGGACCGAGACGCAGTTGGCCAATATCTTGTCACCTAGACCTCTCAGTCAATAAACCATATTTATTATATGGCCAGCTCCGTCAGCGGGCAAGATGAATCAAATCCTGTGCTGTGATTGGCTACTCTAGCGGGCAAGATGGAACTATCTTGCCCGGTCGGGACTACCCGCTGTGTCCCGCAAGGAAAATTTCCGCGAAAGCGATATAATAAATCCTTTATTGACCAAGCTTGTTCGGTCAAGATGGCTGGATATTGGCTTCGTTCTTTTTTTGCGCGTTTATGGACCTCGACTCCGTCTCGGTCCATAAACACGCAAAAAAATAACTTGACCAATATCCAGCCATCTTGACCTCACACTTGGTCAATAACCCATATATTTTTTAACCAGGGTAGTAAATGTCCTTGCACTCTATTACAGGTTTTGTATAAGCGCGGAATTGCAGCAGGAATTCTACCATCTATACCTTACGCTGAGATTTTAACCTACTCATTCTCAACTGCCTTCCTCTTTCATGCGGTAAGGACATTATATATCTCTTCATCACATCTCTAGGGTGAATATCCATAACTCACATTTAGAAGCCAGTGATGAGGGTGCTGTCTAAAATGCCAGTTTTATGCCCACCTTTAGATTTTTAGAGAATGCACTCCTTCGACATTGTCACCACATGGCACTTGGTTATGTGATACATACTTCCCTAAAATATTCTAGAATCCGTTTCTAGGAGCGAGACTCAAAGTTATGTTTCATAATATCTAGAAATGCAAAAATTTCAAAGGAAAGTCCAAATTGTTCCCGAACACGATTTCCAACCGCTAAGACGTGTAATAAGTATTTTATATCGAGGTTCCCTTCCCTCTCCCACCCGGGGAATTTTGTCGCCAACTGGTGCATATTAGCACTACTGACCGCCTGACTGAGGTATTCTAACAGTCATAATTTGTTGTTTTTTAGTGCGTCTGGGAAGTTCACAGTGTCCGGCCGTCCTACTGGCGTTACTTGAATGTCGTCACGGCCAAAAGGTTGGGGCAAACTCATTCCTCTGTTATGCATCACGCAAGTTTACAGAAAACGCAACGTGACTGTTTTGCAAGTGACTGAGCAGCGTATTATTACAGTGTGGTCTAATGAGACTCCCCAAAATAGAATCTTGAACGAAAATGAGATTAGGTCGATGTATAAAGAATGTACGAAATAGTACCGGGGTTTGATAGTTTCAGAGAGATGTTTAGCAACAGATAGGTAAAGAAGACTATAACCAGAAATTTTAATGAACATTTACGCGAATGATTTTAAAAATCACATTTCTAGAGTTTAAAGAAAGATTTCTATGCTTTCTACTGATACAAGTGTATAAATTTGATGTATACACTTGTCAAGTTATTTTAAAATGACTTTTAGGAGCTGCAAGGGAGGTTTCTGTGGGTTGTTTGGAACTACCCAACAAATATAAAATGACCCAACAGTGATATTACTTTTATAGAAACTTCGATCTAATTGAATGTACGTTGACGTTGGATTAAGTTAAATCTTATTTAGTTTTGAGTTAGATTTTTCAGTTCATAGTGCGCTTTATCAATGGCACCTTGTTTACCGCTAATCCCGCACCGAGATCTTTCGCTGTTCCTCTTAGCCGTGAGAGATCTGGGTTTAAGATTAGTCTAGTTGAAAGACTAAAATGTACACATGTCTGTGTGGTAGAAATAAAATCTATTTTTGTAATGTATATGTTGTCTCAATTGTAAACCGAGTTTGTGTTTATTGTCTGCACGCAGGTTTTGTGAGTTAAACAGAGAGAAGGCAGATGAGTTATTTGGTACAGACAGCGCCAGGTTATTTCCAAAGAAAGACTTGTACAAGTCGCTAAGGAGAAGGTAGCGGTATTGAAAGCAGTAGAATTTAGAATAAAGTGGAACTGAAAGGTTTTCATCTGAGTGTCGAAGGTAAACCTTAATTGTTTTGGTTTTGCTTTACTGCGCTTTGTGATTGGTTAAAAGAATTCGTGCCACCTGTTCAACCAATCAGATGGAAAATTTAAATCAATCACAACTTGGTCGCCCGCGTTTTCCAGCGCTTTGCGCCGGTCACGTGTATCTGCATCGACCTCTCATTGGTCATCGTGTGGTTATCGTCTGTTGTGGCTGACCAATGTAACTCGCACTCAGCTGAAAACTACTCCTATAATATATAGAATACATGGCTACAAATCTATTTTAGTATTTAAAAAGAACGCTGGTAAAAATAACATGTAAGGGTAACCGGAGATTTGTTTCGTATTTTTTTTGCCCCCTGTACGGTCTGAAATGATAAGTCAATTATAAAAAAAACCCGGCTGCTTTGCCAGGTTTTTGTTGGAACTCGCGTTCGTAGAGTTTCGACGTTTATCAAGTTTCAAATTTTTTGTAGAACGTGGGAAGGCAATGAAGTTATATTCTATTTTAGCAAGTAGAGAATCACATTTACTCAAAATTTGAGCTATTCAGAATAGAATGTTAAAAATATTTTATACAGCAGTATGAACTTTAGTTGTAGTAGTATTGGCAACACACGCGTGCCAAGAACCATGAAAAAAATCAATTAATTAGCCATTTTATTTATTTATAACTTGACAAAATGGCAATTATACTATAACAATTGAATTGTTATTAAACCCAGTATTAATAGACTAATCTTTTAGAAGAATACTAACTGAATTAGCGCAATCTCTTAGTAAGTGGACATGAGTAATGAAGGCGACCATGGAAATGCATTACAATAATTGTACAGCTGTTTTCGAGAAAGTTTGTCCAACAGAAGAGTAAAAGCGTACGCGGCAATGTCGAAAGGTATTATGGGTAATAATTGTTCGCGGTTGCGTAAAAAAGGAGAAAGGTATTATGGGTAATGGTAGTTAAACCTTGACTTGATTGAAGCTCAAGGTGTTTCAGCGTGAAAGGAGGAAACATTACAAACACGTGTATTCGTGCTTTCTGCTTCCTCCTTGCCGAAACACCGTGAACCTCAAGCAACGATAAACTATAACTAACTATAATACCAGTATTGTCGCATACGTTTTAATGGTTTTGTGGGAAATCCTTTGTCTAAACAGCTGAAAACAAACTTGAAAATGTAGTTTTTACCTTGGCTAGCATTCCCAGTGTAACATTTGGCGAAAGAGTTTTCATCTCTTCTTTTTTATCCGCCCGTGATGAAATTTATTACAGATTTATCAAATCGTCGGTTACAGTTCTATTTTAAGTCTCAATCTTCCCCAATCTTAGCCATTTTTGTACCTTTGGTTTATTAGTAGATCTTAAGTGATACATTTTTTTTCCTTAGTGAAATCATTCCCAGTTTTGTTTCTATATGAAGGTAATTTTGTACGTGGGAAAAACAGCTTTGTATATTAATTAAATGAATGCGCGCGCTCTGATTTGTCAGTCAGCTATGGTTTATTGTGCCAGTAAACCCGTGGAAATTTCGCGTGTCTTCTGAATTATTTATATAAAAGCAATAGACCACAAGTTTCTATGGTTTAGAGACATTATAAACCACTTGGGATGTTGGAAGAACACTCGAAGAATTCGTAAATCATTCGCCTGCGGCTCGTGATTTACGAATTCTTCTCGTGTTCTTCCAACATCCCGCGTGGTTTATCAGCCTATAAACCATAAAAACCTTGTGGTCTATTGCTTAATAATTCGAAGGCGATTTCGTTCCAAGTACCTTCGTATCTTCGTTAATTTCACTGAGTTTCTAAAAAACGACAACAAACACTGTCCAGCAGTTCTTCAGCATTATTGTCAAAACGCTTGTCGAAATCACGGAACAAAAATTCAGAAGACAATGGAAAATAGCGTTTTTGCTTTGAACACCTATTTTCGTAATTGATAGTTATATATTTTTTGTAGTGATCTTTAGTGAATGAAATAAAAATCTCACGACTATCGTACGGAAATAGCTTTTTTATTGAAGAATTATGTGTCCTTTGTTCATTTGTAATTTTGTTCACTGATTGCTTGATTGATTGATCGATCGACGGTCGATTGATTGATGGTTTTTGGCCGGCTTATTGGCTGACTGATTGATTGATAGATTGATTGATTGATTATGTCATGCGAAAAGAACTAAACAGCAGAATGATGGCTTTCCACGTGCTTTATACATCTTGGTGGAATTTTAAGCCATTCTTCGCCAAAATACAAGGTAAAATTATAAAAATAGACCCACATCAGGGATTGCGGCTTTTGTTCGCGCAAGCTACTTGAATGTTTCTGATACTTTTAGTCATCTCCCAGCTTCCTAGCTTGCTCGAAGACTCTCCTACCACCTTAACACCTTCTTTTACTCTCATGTGGGCAGCACAACAGCTGAAAAATCGGTGTAAAATGAAAACCTTACAGGAAATTCAAGGAGTTACTTGTTTCGCAACAAATTTCGGGCGTGCTACCGTTGCCTGTTGCTGTATACGTGTGATTTTTATCGTGCCAGTGCGATGCGATCTTGGACGGAAACGGGTGGGATGGTCGCATGCATAATAGGGATTGAAGTAGATTTAAATACGGTTGTAAAGATTGTAACAGGATTACAATGAGTTTGAACCTGAGTTATTTACACCTTGGTACATTTAATAGACATCTTCGCATTAAAAGAGCGTGATATTTTCCCGTTCTTCGTTAGATGGAGGTGGTAAATTTTCGTTGTCGCTCTCTGGACTTGAAACTAACTCACATATTTCGCTACAGCTTTTCCCAGAGACATACTCAACCTGTTTGAATAGTTAACGGCGATGCTTGAAAACCGAGTATTAATTATCAAAAGACGGCGTCTCTGGCGGGAATACTTAAATTCCCCATTTTACATAAGAAACGATGTTGATGGTTAATTTTCAGTCGAACACTCAAAAGTGGACGTCAACCTCCTAAACATCTTCCGAGTGCAGCTTAATCCATGCAATGAAATGACACCACACGGATAAAGAGAACATTTCTGACCTCCGTAAAATTTTGGCCCACGAGTTCCGTAACACTGCTCAACTCACACCTAACCTTTACGTTCCGAAGGCTCAGTTTAAGGACGTTCGCACTAATCCTCCGTAGGAAAAAAGATGGCGACTGGTACATTTACCCACAGTTCTTAGCGCACGACAACTTTAAAAACGTTTATGAAAACGTACAGAAAAGGTATAAAATCTTCAAACCCAGGCTACTCAATGTTCTTTGTACAGGGACAAATCTTATAAACATTTGGCTTTCTTAGTGCCTTATAGGCTGTGTTAGGTTCGCAAGGCATTGTGGTAAAATGTACAGCCGCCATCTTGGACGTTCGGTAACCCCTACTTTTCTTCCCAGAAACAGGTTTTATTTACAATTATCTTCACATTGTCCTAAAATGAACAAAAAACCGATGTGGGAAGTTAAAAAAAAATTTTCAAGATTTCTGTCCACGGGACATCGAATCCTGCCATCTTGCGGCTGCAAGGCGCGTGAAACTATGGTCGCTAAATGCGAACTTGTTCTTTAAGAAACTTCACCAGTTGACTAAATTCACTTAATAGGTCCACTTAACAATATTTGGAAGAGAACATTTCACTTCAAAGATCTAATTGCAATATTTTTGGGCTTACAGACACTGTGGCCTTATTCGCTAACGAAGCCCGATTTTTTCAGATTTAGGCTGTTCTTCCGGGCATGTTCTCTCCAAAACGAAGTAGGTGACCCCCCATTGTTTTTCACATTTCTGACATAACTAAATCATAATCTTACAGTGGTAAAAGTCTCAGAAAAAAATCAGTGTTGGAAAATTTTTGCGCGAACGTCCTTAAATAAGCCAGTTTCGATGTTGAGATGTAGACATTATTCTCTTATCTAGTACAGAAGACTTGGTTTGAAATTGTTTCCAACGTGAACATTAGTTGTTGATCGAGGTTGATTGACTTGACTGAGAATTTTAAAGGAAAGTTCATTAATACATTATTTTATTTTTCTGTCGTAATTTTTTTTTAAATTTTCATCTTTTATCTTTTAACTTACTAAACAAGTATAAGCTACGAGGTTGGACGGGATTAAATGATGGGTGTAACTTCACGGAAATGATTATCCAGGAAAGATTTGCTCCGGATACACTGAGTGGGTTTTAATCCCATTTTTCTGGGGATTACTTGAGCAACACCCATTATTGTTAACTTCTACATAAATTTTATTTTGTTATTTGTCGCTAACGTCATCCAAAAACTTGGTTAGTACATTTTACAAATGACAAACAATGTAAACTTTCAATCTCGCAGGATTACAGAAATAGTTTTTCAAGCACGTAACTAAATAGATGCAAATATGTGATTTTCTTTACAAAATAACTAAAAGAAAAACCTCAACTAAAGAAATTTTAGGGGCCTTTGATCGGACTAATAATTTTCTCAGAAGAGTTTCGGACGTTTAAAAGGAAATTTCAAACGAAGTTTTCCGATGCCATTGATTATCCCGTCAAAAGCCAAAAGGCGCCTATTTGCAAAAAAGTACTCCCAACTTTTGTCTCCCCGGCCGGCCGGGATAGTCCATCGTGAGATTTTCATATTCAGTGCCTCAAACTTGATCTTTTTACCGACGCCGCCTGAAAATGTCCTTATTTTGAATTCTTTGTGATATACCTCTCATTACTTTTTTGTTACGGAAAAAGAACAAGTCATTCTTTGGGCGAGCCTGCGTGAGAACACAAAAACAGCGCGCGCGTTTCGCTTTTCGCGCTCTGCGCCGCTGCAGGCTAAGCGCGCGTGGGAAAGTTTGCAACAGAGCGACCGTAGAGAGGAACTTGGGACGAGCCGAACAACAACAACAACAACAACAATCTTTATTTCGTGCCCAGAAAACTTTTACAGTAAAAATAAATACATGCAATGTGAAAAAATAACAATGAAAAACAGAGCACAGCCACTTAGAAATAGCTAAGGCTAATCGAGCTAAGTGGCTGGGCCAAGCGGGAAAAAAAATATTGCAATAAAGTTACAGAATATAAAACAGGACACGATTTCATTCACACACACACGCAGACACACACACACATACAGAGAACGAAAAAAGGAAAAAATGAGTGTGCACACAAAAAAAAAAAAATGAAAAATTAAAGTACATCAATGTACCAGTCAGTAGTTGGAGATAATCAATTCTTTTAAGAGATTTTTGAAGCAAGCACGACTCTTAGATTTAAGTGAGTCATCAGTGGAATTCCAAACTTTAGCACCGAAAAAACGCATGTTAAATTTGCCGTAATTAGTCCTAGCTTTTGGCAGATAGTATGAAATCTTACTCGCCAGTCTGGTTTGATATTGATGCACTTTGTTGATACTCTTAAAGAAATTATCAAAAATTAATGGCAGTCTATTAGAGTAATAGTCGTACATAAATAAAGCACTATATAAATATATTAAGTCACTTACTTTAAGTATTTGTAGGACTCCTCTCCTGATCAGAGCCCGAAGAGGCTCTGATCAGGAGAGGAGTAGAGTCGCCCGTATTCCCTTCCCTTTTGTCGTTCTTTCCTTGATGTCTGGGTTATCAGTACATCGAAGGCACTTGAAACATCAGTCGTTCCCGATTTTCAAAAATGTAACTCTTTGTTTTTCAAGTGTGTTATCCGAGCTTTGCCAGCTTTTAATTTGGTAGCAAACTTTGAACAAAACTTGTGTGCCATAGTACTTGCATTCTCGAAGCTTTCACAAACTTCTCTTGAATCGCTAAGTTAAAAATCTCTCTATAAATTATACATTTCTATTTATGCTGGTTTCATGAATATGAAGGTACACCACCCTGTCGCCTGTCGGAATCCTCTTTACGGCATATTGACATCGTATTCGTTGATTAATCCTGGGAGCTTTCGTGAGCTAATAAAATTTCACGAAATAGACGTTCTGGATTCAGCGACAACAGATGGCGCCATAATCTTGGCAAAGTGCTCTATCTTGATATTTTAGCCGGAAGACGATAAACCGCTGATATTTGAGGGCGCTCGCCGCGCCGCTCGCACGTTCCGATTGTCAGGGTCAGCACCAATACCGCTCTGTCCTCTTCTATCTTCCAGTTACTCACCACAAAATTAAAACTGAAACTGCGACAGGAAACGTGAAACAGAATTGGACCGTCAAGTCTCCAAAAATAGCGATTCCTTCTACTGAACAATACTGGCAAACAACCTCAACTGCGAGAACCCTTCAGTTGGTGGTCTCTAGTCGCCAAAATTTGTCATTAAATCCCGATCAGTGAATAACGCTTGTTTATTTACCGGTGGTGAAGTTTACTCGGCTAATTATCCTTTAATTGCTAATAAGGATGAAAATTTCACTTCTCCCTACTTTGTCAAGTAGAGAGGAGACCTTCTGACTGACACCGAATTCTCCGTACTTAACTAAAAATGAATATATGCCAACCAGTAAGGAGAATTCATATTGTGCTCTAAAGACTGTAAAAGCGAAGACTACATTTCAGTTTTTCGATGTCGAAACTAATGTAATAGTGACTCTTTCTTTCAAAATCAACATTCATGTGACGTGACTACAACTGGGTTCTGTTGCTCAAAGCAGAATTGTAATATCACTTTTCCGGGACGTTTCGCTGCAGTTTGAAGAGGTATCTACATTTGTTTTTTCACCTTGTCTCGCATTTAATTGTCCTTAACGAATCTTTTTGGTTCCTTTTGTTAATTAGCATTTTCTTTTATGAACTGAAGATTTGTTTTCGTGATAGTTCAACTCGACTTCATTTCCTAATGGATATGGTCTTCCCACACAAAGGAAAAAGCAAAGCCTGACGCCTGTGTTGCCAAAATAGAGTGCGCCTCGGGGATCTTTCAAAAGATTTGTCTGTTTTGAATCGTAGTACTTCTTTTGTTCGGTGTAAGCAATTCGAGGTAATCTTGAGATAAAAATAAAATGGATTTTAAATTACAATTAATGCCACCGTAGGGTTTAAGATGTTAAAGATATGCCTTAATGGCGAAAAAATATGCGAATAAGTAATCAAGTGTTTTAAACTGGTGTAGTGGAAGCCGCTTGAAGATGTTAAGAATAATAAAAGGTTTTTTAAGTTCAAGAAATCTATTGAAATCCGCTCTCATCCGATTTATTTCGATTAGTATAGAAGCTTTTTAGTGGCGGCGGATTTTCGAGTAGTCACCCTCGCTGTTTTTTGACAAAAGAATGCGAATACTAGGAATAAAGGATCATTTCTATCGTGTTTACATTTATCTCCCAATTGCACGGACGTGTATGTGGTTTCCTGAAACTAAGTTCGTATACGTGCAATTATTTACCGATCATGCAATAAATGTCGTAACTCGAGATATGAAAAGTGATAGTACAGGCAGTCAATTCTAATCGCTCCTAACTAAAGGAAGAGCTTGAAATCATCATTTTCGCCCTTGTTTTAAAATCTTTCCTGAAATTTTTATCGCTTATGCACATACGAACAACCGTCAAAGTGGAAACCAGATGATTAGAGTCCCCCAAAGGTCAAACTCTATCGATCGAACCAAATGTTTTATACCTGTTTTAGCTCTTTTCGTCAAGGAGGCATTCAGACCTTATAACAACAATCTCGAGTTCCGTTCTGATTGCCACTGATAGGTATTTTTGCCTTTTGTCGACATCTGCCGTCTTATTTTTTCGCCAAGAATAATATCACCCTTGGACAAGATGATATTGCCCTTGAGAGCGGAAACCATACGCCACTAGAGAAATATTTATGGGCAATGCAGTTTTGAGACCGGAGACACTTAAACAAGACGCGAGATGTGAAAGCTTCGGGGCTTGGCAAGCGACCTGTTTCGTGGTAGCCCCTTGAGCATGCACTTATCAAACGATTGTTTGAGTTGGTTTAAGAAATGATTAATTGGATTGAAATCAAAGAAGCCGGCTATATGCATGCCGTAGCTGGTCTTCGTTTCATCACAGTTGTGTTTTTGAAAATCTGCTCCACTCCCTCTTTCAGTTCACAGTAGTTTTGTCTGCGCGGTTTCAATATCGCGACATGTGGAATCTTTCGTAAATGCCCAAAACAAAAAAAAGCGTTGGTGGCAATATTTATTTCTCAATGACAGCTAAATGAAATATCTCATTGAAAAAAAAAAATCGCCGAGATCTCAGATAACATGAAAATCAAGCATAGCCGTCAATATTCCTAGAGGGACATAGACGATCTTAACATGAGGACGCCATACTTTCAAAGTGAAGGACTTTTTTATGCAGAAATGAAACCAAAAAACAAAGACGTATGCTGATAGTCTCAAGCTGTGAATGACTAATCTACGCGCATTAGCTGAATAGCACGATGAATTTTATATGTCAGATATAAATACTGTTTAATAATTGAAAGAAAAAGCATGGTAATTTACATTTCGGTAATACAAGCTCTGAAACTGGCGTTATCCGTGAACTTTTAGCTGTTAAACGGCGATAAGATTGGAAACGGCCAGCGCTGCAGCACATTACTAATATACCACGGCTGATTGCTTTTCTACATGTGAACCTGGCTCGAATTAAGCAATCAGGACTGTTGACAACCTAGAGAAAATATGAATTGCAAATACGTTCTTTTCAGTAATTACAATCGGCCCCTCCTGGGCGAAAAATCCACATAGCAAAAGTTAACAACTAACAACAACCATTCGCAGCATGAACTCTGCCAAAACACCGCTTACTGTTATCTTAGACCGTTTAAAAGTGTATTGTACAGTTAAAAGTCGTAAAATTTCTCGCCTCATTTAGTTAAGGAAACTCTTAACGCTGTTATCGCTCATAACCGAATCATTTGGCAAGACTCAGTTAAGGCGAGTGTTATTGTCCTTGTCTCGGGGCTAAAAGCGAAGTGAAACAACTTGCTATGAAGAATCTTCTTTCCAGACACAAGAATGTGCGTGAATTGTGCTTGTATCTTTTCTCTGTGTTTTGATGTTCAACAAACCTTTTCATCAACACGATTCTTTACTCAAGTGGAAGTAATTAAATCCGCAGGACATAACACGATCTCAAGTTTTGTTCCAGCGTCGTTTCGATGGAACGCCGCTAAATGTAATCTATTACGCGGGCACGGAGTCTGTGTGTTTTGAAGCTCTTTTGGTTTTCCCGTCGCGCTTTCTTACGTAGCATTTGTCGGTGAAGCAACCAGGCTCATTTTTCCTTCCTTCAAGGCGTGTTAATATCATAGTTCCTAATCTCGTAAATCGGCCATCTGAACCGTGTGAAGGTGTCAAATGCGTAACGCTGATCTGTTTTCTTTAAGGAAAATTTCTATCCGCGGTCTTCGCGGCAGTGTTTTTGTTTTCACCGCGCGGTCAGACGAGATATTTCCCCGTCTTTTTTTTCTCACACAGAAGCGCCCGCCGCAACACTGCTCGCTTTGCTCTGAGGCAAACTCGACAAAGGAACAGGCAGCGAGGTAACAGCTGTTGAAGAGCTTTGCGAGCAAGGGACTGGCGCGTTAAAAGCGTAGGTCACAGGGTTTGCTGCGCTCTTTTGATTCGATTTGAAACTGTTCGTCGACTGCTGTGATGTGAGGGGTTTCTTCTCGGCGGATTTCTCGGCACTCCCTTCGCATTTTTTCCGGTAAAACGTACGCCAAGACTGGCACGTTTTCGTAGACCAAATCCACATGTTCGATGTAATGCCGACCGCTAACAGCATAAAGTACTTTACGGTGAAAAGTTCTACACTAGGACCTTGTTCCTCCATGCATGCCTCGTCCCCTTGACATCGCAACACGTTCATTCTCCATCGCTCCATGTTTGCGTGCTCGTAGAAGTAGCAAGCGACCACGGAAGTGACGGGCACGGTGTACAAAATGGAAAACACCCCGATTCTGACCATCAACTTCTCGAGTTTGTTTGTGTCAGTCTCTTTGTTTTTCAAAACTGTGCGAATACGAAACAGCGCAATGAAGCCCGCCAAGAGAAATAGCGTTCCAACAATGAGATAAAAACATAACGGAGCGAGAACATACCCCCCGAGGTTTTTCTGGTCACTGTTGCCCACGTAGCAGATCCCAGTTAGTTCATCAGCGTCTACTTTTCTCAGGATAAGCACGATGATGGTTTGTACAGCGGGCACAGTCCAGGCAACTACATGAAAAAACGTAGCCTTCGCTTCTATGGCTTCCTGTCCCCACTTCAATCCCGCGGCCAGAAACCAGGCAAATGTTAACGCCACCCACCAGAGCGCTGAAGCCATTCCGAAGTAATAGAGCATGAGAAAGACAACTGAGCAGCCAGCATGGTCTGCAATATTCATGCCTGCCGCGACCACATGATGGTTGGCCTTGTCGCAAATAATGTTCTCTGTGCCCGCTATTGCGCGCACTATGAAGGCGATCGAGTAGAGATTGTAACACAGGGACAAGAAAATAATTGGCCTTTCGGGGTATTTAAACCTTGTTGTGTCGATTGCGAACGTTAGGACGGTAAATGCAGTCGAAATGAAACAAAATATCGACCAGACCGTGACCCATGTCTCCACAAACCGTCTGTTGCTTGTAGTAAAGTACACGTCTTCTCCGCACTTAGGAACACACATGTCGTATTTCTCGACCGTGACAAACTTCGCAGCAAGAGGGTTTGTCGAGTCGTTTTTGCATAAAGAAGGAATGCTGACGGCCCCGATATCGGTTTGATTGGGTGATAGTTGGCCTGTATCTTTCCTTGTAGTCGGAGGAACTGTTGAGTGATCCCACGCTCCGGGTTTTTGTAATTGTTTCAACACTTCTTTGTATTTTGGATCCAAGGAGTCGAAATTATTCCAGAATTCCGTCATGTTCACGGATTGGTGTTTCAAGTCCGGAGCAGCCATGCACAATTTGCTAGGGTCGCTCTTGGCTCGTGGATCACCTTGGAACGGCATTTGACTGCAATCCAGTGTATCGGGCCAGTCAAACCCGAACTTCTTCATCACTGGTGTACAGCCATTGCGCGCAGCTTCGCACATCGATCTACAAGAGTAGATCGGATGATCAAGTCCTTCAGAGCACATCGGCGCGAACACAGAGCACAGAAAAAAACGCAACTGTGGCGCGCAGTTCACCGCCACGAGCGGAGTGAATTCGTGAATTTTTTCAGCCGCTTCTTTCTGTGTCTCCTGCCCAAAAAAATTGGGAAAACCCGTCGTGTTGTAGCCAAGGTTCGTGCAAAGTGGAATGGTGATTTTTTCACATTTTGATTTTTTCCCCTGTAATCCTGGCATACAGACGAGGAGTAAGGTGAACAGTGGACCCACAGAACGGCTCAAAAGCCACGTCGATCTCGTCGGTTGCTTCATCTCTTTGTTAAAAGACTGAACTAACAAGAAACTTATCCGTCACTTCACAGAGAAAAGCCGCAACTGCAAGTAATATCCATTGATGACTCTCATTCGTTATTTGCTTTGAAATTGTAAATGTCAAACCTCGCCATGCCTGCTGCGCCTGTCGAACTGTCAATCACCTCTTTGTTTTCGAGACAGGTGGTCTGTTACCATGGCTCCTTCTCGTCGGAGAGCCAATCAGAATTATGTAAATCGGAATGAAAGGCTGCCGCAAAAATGAGCTAGATGAAAGCGCGACGACGCAATTTGCGGTCTTTGTCGGGGCGTTCTTAGCGATGTAATAATACACGTCCATCGGAAATTGTTCTGATTTTTAATATTCAGGAAGCGCTTCTGTTGGAGGTTTCAGCAAGTTATTAAAATGCATTTATGCCATGTTTTCCAATTATCACCGAAAAACGTTTTCCCTGAGGAATTCTAATTAACCTCTGTTTTGGATTCTGTTCATTGGTGATAAGGTCCGTTTCGAGCCAATTGCTTGCCAGGACGCAATCAAATGTTGCACGTCGCGTTTCTCTGACAACACAACAAGCGAGAAGGTTGTAAATGAAATCTTTGGATTCGTACGTTTAACAGCTCTTTGTCTCTGACTGTGTCAAATCAGTACGTTTTACCGAATAAGCGAGGCTCGAATTAAGAGGGTTAATGAACTCCTCGGTTTTTTTTTTTTATGAGGTGTGTATGGAGATAAATTATGCTGTTCTGTTGTGCCACTTGTTATTATATTGTGGCGGGCGAGATCCTTTCTCTATTCTTGTCTGACAAGGCGTGACTTCAAAGACGGCTTTCAAAAAAATCTTTCCGCCTGAATAAACAACTAATTTTGTTGAACTGATTCCACACAAAGTGCGCAAATGAAATATGCGTGGCAACATTGTGAGCCTAATTGTCCAGAAAGCCCGTGCGATTAACGTTTTTCCCGCACGTATTTGCGATCAAACTTATTGCTATTTTCCAGCCTCTCTCTGCACCCTGTTCAATGTTCTTGGTATCGGTTTAATTGAGGCATTAAACTTGAATGAGAGCGCCAAGCCCGGGCAAACAAACGACCCTTAATTGAATACCGCCAAAGATTTCAAAGCACGATATTCTGTTGATAAATCCACGCTGATTGAAATTCATGTTGTGTCATTGATAAAACGCGCCGATTTCACGATCTGTCCTCCTGTGAGTCGCGTTGTTCCTAATTTGTTTTGATTCAAAACAAATCTTTGTTACTAAAAGGCTTCACAGAAAAGCCGATGTTTTGCCTCAGTCTTTTGCTTGTGATAAATTAGATCTTGATATATTTCTAAAGCAATCGCTTTGTTTTATTGTTTACAAGAATCCAATCTATATTTATGCCCCGGAGAAAAGAAATTTTGAAAGCCAGAGTATAAATACCTTGCTTTAATTAAGACAGTTTATTTTGTTGTCGTGCAATGTCATGAAAGACGTAAAAAAAAGTTGGAAAGTCTTTGGTTTTGGCTTGTTAGCATTTGTTGGTTCTTTTTTTTTTTCTATTTACTTTTTGGGAAGTTCAACATTAACTCTATAAACGAGTATTTTTCATGTCGCTCTCAACTAAAAAATATGAGAAACTTAACATTGTTTTTGTAAAAATAAATTCAGCTTCATGTTTTCCTCTAGCAAATAACACGGTGATTTAGAGTTCCGAAACGGAAAATAGTTATTGGAGAAAATTTGCACTTTGTAAACGTCCCGGCAACCAAATGTTCTTGAAGAAAAAAGGCGAACAAACAAGCAACCAGACAGATAAACAAATAAACAAATGAATAAACAGATGAGTAAATATATAAGCAATAGACAGAATATTGTGTAGAAAAATGAAAGTATAAACAAAGCAAAAACTAAATGTTGTTCGAAAATACTTTCAAATAGTTTGAAAACTTTTCTACCGTTATTCTGAGCTAGTTTGTAATATTGTAAAACCTTACCCTCACAAATATAACCCACATCAAATTTGAAGTGAATGAATAGCGAAAAAATCAAATAGGTTTATGCTATACTTAACAGTCAAGGCATGCAGGCTATTTAATAATTCAATTAATAAAATTAAAAAACGTTATCCTGGACTAATTATGGAATAGACAGGCTATAAAAGGTTAATTAGTCCCCCGGTGACAAATGAAAAGACAATTAACGATGCCAGTTTGTGACTTATTTGAACTTGAGCAACATTGATGTTGTCTTGGAGAAACAATTTTCTGTTATCAAAATACTCGTCCTTTGTTAGAGTTGTAGAATCTAAAACTTTTCTGTCAAAATGGCAAGGTTAGTTCGAGTAATTGAGCAGCAAAAGAGAAATGGAAAAAGGCAACTTCGATTTAAATACATACACAGATTAAATACTGCACGTGCATAATATGAAAATAGACGAAAACAGAGAGGACCCAGAGAGAACACGTTGGAGTAATATTCATGCCCCAGGCAAAATCCCATGTCTGCCCTCTAATAAGAAAATTATCTACCCCATAGGTAGTCCCGCTCTCCGGTGGTTGTTATCAACACAAGGCATTTCGTGCACTGGTTTTATCTTATCAGTAATGATTCTTTAGCTGTGTTGAAATATGGAGTACAGGCAAGTGTGTTCATATCAAAGTTTCTGATAACAGGAAGAAGACACTGAACGCTGGTTGTATTCCTTGAATTCCGTTTCTTGAAAATGTTACCGGTGTGCTGAGGGAATATTTCGTAAGATTTCCCACTGATGCCGAAACAGATTGGAGTAAATCTCTGTTCTCCATCTTTGCGATAAAACCGGCAAGTCTTCGCTCTTTTCAGGTAACTCGTCAGCTAATTCCTTTTTTTCCTCTCTTTTTTCCTGTGTGGTTAACTTTGTTTTGACTTCAAGAGTAACATAGTCAAAACAGCTTCAATCTATGATTCCTATATGGCGGAATTGTGATAAAACCTGACAGCATACGAGCAAAGTTGCAGACCATATGCTTCGCAGGCTTGTTTACCAAGGGCGAATTCTTTTGTCATCGATAAATTGGCTTGCGGTTATGCAGAAAGACTTTTTGCCCTTCTTAACCAAGTTCTGTTTTTTATTAGAAAATTAGCGGTCGCGGTTTGGCAACATATCCCAGGCGCATGCTATCAATTGGTCGAGTACTTTTCGAAGTTTCTCAGACAAACTCGTCACTAAGTCGGATTAGTAACCTTGTGGAAATCAATATCTTTGTGAAACAACCAAGAGATTAGCTCTATGTTAGTAGTTTAGCAGCACTAACAAACAAGAAATATGTATTTAAACTGGACCGTTAATTTTGATCGTCTGTTTCCTCATTGGGTTTCGCACTTCCTTTGCAAACTAATATTCAAATTTTTTACAGGTTATTGTCTCAAAATTCAATAACTCTTCAAAGTTGTGCCCTCAATGTTCACGGAGGTAAATGACGTGACGGTGGAGTTCTCGCTTTGAATCTTCTACATTTTTCGTTGATATTTGTTGAACACAAGAGAAAGACAGAGAGAACAGTATTGGCCATGTACAACAGTGGCGACAGTAACAATTTTTTTAGCGTTAACGTGACTTGAATTGGTTACTTCTGCCATGCAAAATTAATTATAAGCATTATAGTGTGTCGTATTTCCGTGCAGCCATGTTGTAACACTTAAATCAAGGTTCCTGTGAGCGCGTTCAAGCAAGTTTCTAATCCGTGATGAAAATCATTGGTAGCAATTACCATGGCAGGTATCTCACCCTCTCTTACTATCCACTAAAACAAAATCAAATTTATCATCTGTCGTCTGTATTTTGTGTTGGTAGATAGTTAATCCCACATGAGGTATTTGTAGATAAGTAATTGCCTGCAGAAGTTCGAAGGCCACTAGCTAATAATTACAAAGTGACCACAAGAGACCATGATCTAACCTCATTTTCTCTTGGTGACCAGATCAACAACATCAAAAACAACATCAAATTTATCATCTGTCGTCTGTAAAGTGGAATTCTCATGAAATGGAATAATACAAATCCAACAAAAATAATACCACCTCATCAAAGTACTTCGGCTTTTTAGCAGTCCATAATTGAGGTATTCCCCGACAAGTCCTCTGTTAATTACTGTAAACTTAACACTCCAATTTTAAATTTTCACGAAATCTTCACTTCTCCTTCCATCTCTTTCTCTCTTTACCAATAGCTGGCTTTCATCATTAGATAGATAAAAGTTTTGTTTTCTATATGATTTAGCACGGTTGCCCATCGTTAATCCCCTCTAGATTTTTATGCAATCTGTAAAGGTGGTCAGTAGATAAGTAGAGAAAGGGCTCACAAACCATATCTAAACCTGAAGAAGGCTGGTGTGGCCAGTCGAAATATTGTTTTCAAATATTACATTATGTCAGCCTTGCAGTAGTATTTGACTTATCATCGTTTCACTTTTCATGTTTGGCTGAATAGATCTCCTGTGAGATCCAACGTTCAATCAAGCAGGATCTTCGTTCACGGCTTTGCAGTTTGTTTAGTCTTTTAAATCAACGTTTTTTTGGATGACCTTCAGACGAGAAAGATGAAATATTCATTATGTCTCGAGCATGGGACGAAGATAATATCTGAGTCCGGCATGACCTCCCAGATTCCGATCGGGAACTCCGACCACTGAAATTTTTTTCTCACCTAAGTTTTTACATAATTTTTTGGGGTGAGAAGCAGCTTGTGCAACAATTTTTTTCAGTGAAACACAGGAACTGGAAAGTAGAAAGCACTTGCTCGATTTTTTTCTTCCCCATGGCTTCCCTTGCACGATTTTTTTTCAGCAGTTTTTACTGTGCAGGAATTGTCCAACACCAGTCCGCCCCCCCCCCCCCCCTTCCCTCTTTCCGGTCAATAAAATAATGCCGGGTCAATACCTAAGATGTTGAGAAGCAGGGGGTAAATTCTTACTGAGTAACTAAAGTTAAGAGCAATTGTAGCTAATTGTACTAAGAGGAGTGCAGTCGGCTCTGACAGACTTTGCTTATCTGTCCATTCCTGTTGCACATATAATAGGATTAAAATAGTAGATGCCAGAAACTATGATCTAGATATATAGTCTCTTGGTAGATGTATAACTCCTCAGACTAACCTAAAATGTTGAACAATTTTTGAAGATGAAGAAGACCAGCCCTCCCGCGGCGCGCTTTGATTGTAGCGCGAATCCATCATTAATTCAAGGGAAGGCGGAGTTTTATTTATCTTTACACTCCGACCAAGAGTAGCTGCAATGTTGCTTTGATTATCTGCTAATGTTTCTCGAAATTATCAGTTCATTAAATAATTATCGGCTATGAAATGATAAGATAACATTTGTTTTAATACTTACAATGACAATTGCTTCAACAGCTGTTCAAGTGAGCGTAGTCGTCTCAGTTCATTTTATGATTTCTAGTGAGTCTGGCAGAAGAAACACAGATATAAACTGCATAAAAACTGTTAAAGTATACCGAGAGATATATATTATAAACTCTTCACAATATCCTTCGCGAAATATGAAAGATCAAAGTTCCAGTAACGTTTGATTGAAAGATTTGATTGAAGATAAAATAGATCTGCCAGAATCATGAAATCCTTATCTTAATCTTAAATGAAAAAATGCAATATTTGCAAAAGACGTTTTGCCCTGATAAATCGAGTAATGTTTGAAAACACTCGAAAGCCATGCAGTCACTTCAGGGCTGGCCGTGCGTTTCGTATTATTTGAAAGTTGAGATATCACATGAAGTGACAAGACAGGAGGTAATCTCTTGGAGCAGAAATACAGAACAGGTTTCCTAGTGTGAAACGATCAAAACAAGGACTTATAAAAAACAGTCATTTGGGGTTAGGTTCAAGCAGAGACACTGTGGGAGGCGCGGTGACCTCATACTTAGTGCGCTCGACTCCGGATCCAGCGGTCCCGATTTGAGCCCTGGCGGGAGACATTGCGTTGTGTCTTTGGGAAGACGCTTCACTCTTTCACAGTCCCTCTCTCCACCCAGGTGTATAAATGGGTACCGACGTATTTAAAGCCGGAGGTGTAACCCTGCGATGGACAAGTATCTCATCCAAGGGAGAGGGTAGAAATAGTCTTAGAACCTTCATGCTACTTAGATCTCGGAGCTAAGCACCGACCTGATGGACCAGTTAGCTCGTATGCAGGTTTTACCGTACTTCTTATAAGGGGGCAACTATAGGGAATGACAGATTTAAAATAAGTGCTACTGGCGAACCTCTGTGACTAGAAACTCCATTTATTAGAACCTTTCATTTGTCTTGCAGCGCAGAACTGTCTCGTTAGTAATTCATGCCGCTCTGGTGTAAAGCCATGACACTGCTCGTAAAACCATCTTTTCAGTTACTTTTTCCTTCGTATTTCGCTCTCTGAGTACTTTAGTAACCAGACCTCCAAAATGGCTGCTCTTCTTCCCGCCCCACCCCAGATTGTGTGACGATGTTTAAACTGAACCTTAACGACTAAAAATGACTGTCATAGCTGTTTAACGTTTGACGATTGCAATCGGGAAGACCAGCAGTCCAAGGAAATGATGACCCACCACTGAAATCAGGAACCCATGAAGATAATAACAGAAGAACAAGTCTATACACCCAACGTGATCAGTGTGCAAACGCAACATGAGTGGATAGGTTTTCTTAGACTCAAACGATGACACACTCTCTTATGCTAAGGGTATCCGCTCAATTATGGGCGGAGGTTTCACTGTATTTAAAACTATAAACAGCCCGTGAAAACATTTTATTGCCACAAATTCAAGGTCTTGATCGGTGTAGATTGGATTTCGTAATCTGCTTAGTGACCTTAGAGCGTCTGCGAGTGATTTAGCTTCAAATACTTTTACATCCTGGGGATTATAAAACGGGAGTCAACAGATGATAAATGCGATGTTGTTTATGTGGATGAGACTAAAAGGATAATAGGATTTTCATCGTGGATTAGAAACTTGAACGTGATTAAAAGCGTAATTTTAATCTGTAGTGACAAGAGCGGTTCAAATGAGGCCATAAATGATCAAAACGTCATCCATTTTGTACCAAGTTGATTTTGTCATTAATCTGTCTTGTTTAAAGGGCGGTTTCCCGAACAGAGTGTCGAAATTAATCAGGCAATTACTTTGGGTTTGGTTTTACTACGGCAACGGTTTGAGATTTCCTGTAGTTTTATTGGTTTTTATTGGTTTAGTCTTGGTTTTACGACACTCAATTAAAAACCGCTTTAAGCCGAGACAGCTAAAAGGGATTAGAGAAAATGGCGCAAATTTCTCCGGCACACAGATTTAAAGAACACTATGAGAACTTGACACTTAAATGTCCAAAGTAAATCGGATTTGCGTTAGTTTTGCATCCACTACGCTAAGCGATTGGCTTAATGAAAAGCTCGGCCACTCCGTCATCCAATCAGAAGCAAAACCAAAGCCAATCGTGACTCGCTCGGACACATGTTTTTGCTCAGTTCAAGTTTTGATTGGTTCACTGGTTTGTCTGCCTCCTTTGTGACTGGCCTGTGTGATTACTGTGGTTTTTCGTTTACCGACACTCGATTGAAAACCGTTCTAAATTGTAAGTTATTAGTTTTTGTTGCAGTTCACTTACTAGAAGAGCCGTTATAGGAGACCCAAGATTTCCGGGAACACAAGTTTTAAGTTAACATTTAATTTCAATTTTAATTCATCAATCACTGTGCGGGCTGGACCTGGGCTACATATGTTCCACGATATGCACAAAAAGCTGACAGACTGTTCAGAAAATTAAATCAAGGCCAAAAGTCAGCTTGTATGATCAGGAAACAGTTTGTTGGTGACACGAACGTTCTATCTAAAATAGGATTGGGCAACATGCGGTTAACATGTGCATTTTGAAAAATTTGTAAGGAGCTATGTCACGGTTTCTCATCTTGAAAAGTTTAGCCTGAATTTTTCAAGTTCGTCGTTCGTAATCCGTGTTAATCTTTTCCATCCTTAACCATCCTTGTTCCGTTATGGTTTATTATTACCTCTTTGGTGTTTTTCTGTCTTCAATCTTAGTGAACTACTATTTCTTCTAATATGTACTTTCTTTTGGTAGAACGTGTACATAGAAAAATTAATATCGAGTGATCCATGGCGTTGAAAATTGTGTAACCGAAACGGTAAAATTAGAATAATCTCAACTGCGAAAGAAACAAACAAATTATTGTTACGTTTTTCGTTAAAAGGAAGTATCAGGTGAGAAATATCAAGTGAGCAATTAAGAAATTGCATGATGTTAATTAAAATCAGTGTTAAAACCTAGATAACGTAACTAAGAACAGAATGTGGATGGTGCAAGGAAATCCTTGGGTAATGAAAATTATCATTAAAAACGAAGGCAACAAGGAAATGTTATTAGAAAATAATGACATTGAAATATTTGCATATTTCATCACAGGTGAAGAGTTATTACAGGTAAGTACAACGCCAGAACGAGTTAAAGATATGTCGATATAAGAGCCGGGATTAAATAATTAAATAACAACGAAGTTAATTGCCCTAGAGAACATGCAGTAGCTGGTAGTATTACACTTAGCCAAGAACTGTTTGAGGAACTTCAAATATGCCAACGAGAGTTTAGTGAAATTGAAGTTGAGGACAAATGGACTGATGGGGATAGAGGAGGAATAGTGACTGACGGAACAACTCGGCCGTTGCAACATACCGACACATGTTGCAGCAGGCGGTTATTGACCCGGCAGATAGCAATAGAGCCTCTGTAAGTGATCTACGTGAACGTTAATACAAAAAATGTAGAATTTAGCCTGTCGCGAGCGTGATTCTAAACCCTGAAGGGAGTCAAACACACGATCATCCGCGCACCGGTCTGTGAGCTGCAGGTAGACTGATGCTCGCCTAGGCCATATAGTAGGTTTCACACGTGTTTTACATACATATATTGCTAGGATCAACAATGAAAACCGCTTCCTCCTTAAGGGTTAAGGGAGCACTGAAGATGATACACTGAAATTTGAAGATCGGCCACGGAACAAAAAAACCCCGAAGAATCTACTGGCAAGAGCTTGGGACAAATAAAAAATTAGTTTTACCAAACATAGTCACACAGAAACACATTAGGAAAAATGTTCAGCGCCACTGTATATCCAAGACATTGAGGGAAAGGATGTTCGACAAGGCTTGGAACCCGGCACCCAGCTAACTTGTTTAAATACAGTGTAAGAGCAGTTATTAGGGAGAAAAAGGAAAAATGAGGGAGGAGGAGGGATCAAGAAACGGCCCGAAAATAAGGGAAGAGGGAGAAGCGAGGTAAAAACAAATTAGGGACATGAAATATTTCAATGTCCATTCCTCTCCCCTCAAAACTAAACCGTGTTCTTTAAAGAGTTGAAGGAGATAAGTATGTGCTACTCAAACTTAGTCCCAAGCCGTCCTCCTTGTCGACTAACGCGAAGTGTGCACAAGATTCTGGTAACGAGTTAGTCTTGACAGGCCGGTGACGTCAGCGACACAGAATTACGATGTGTATGTTTGTCGTCAGAGACTCAAGACACTGCAGTGTGCAAGCTTTCTCCTCCCTCTCTGTGTCGGGCTAGGCCATGGTCTAATTCCCCACTTGTCATTTGCGAGTTTACCTTGCTCCTGTGTCGTCACTGCTTACTCACCCCAAGATGAACCTCTTCTGACAGAGTGTATTAAACCTGAACATCTTGAAAACTACCTCATGCAGCTAGCTCGAATAAAACATAGAGAAGAGAGTAATATTAAGTTGGCGGTAAATTTTTTGCTAGCTACATGAAGGAGCCAGCGCGTTGGTGGACTAACTGTTAAAACGAATGCAGCTAAATGTTGAGTCTCGAGAAGATTTTAAAATACTCTGTCAAGAGCACGGGATACATTCCATACATTGTACAATATCGTTTAATAAAGCAAAAATCTTACAGCATACTTGGTACATCAACTGCAGCTAATAAGTTAACCTAATTAGTTTTGTTGTTTAGAAGATCCAAGAGTTATAGCTTAAGTTATTTTTGCTTTTGCAAGCAGTATTGTCTCAGTCTTGGTTACCAGTTTAAACATACATTCTTGACGCCAGTTCACTGATTATAACTCTGTGAAATGAAGATTAGGAAGCGAGGAACTCAAGCTGTCCAGTGGATGGGTATGCTGTAACTGTGAGAACTGGAAGGCTTCTTGTTTTAGTTTTAACTTTGATAGTCTTCGTTTACCAGTGGAAGTTTCTTTTTGAAGGCTAATCTCTTTGTTTTTAAGATATCTGTAAAAGAACACGGTCATCAAAGCTTCAAGGCAATTATGACAATTATAATAAGGACCATTTTTGTGTGATAGAGAGATACAGAGCGATATGTCTTGCAACGTCTTAACGACAACACTATTGAAGCATGACAACAACTGTTCAAGCAGACATGTCTGAAAGCCAATCAATCAGATATTTACTGTACTTTAAAGACTTTCGGGTGCCTTTCTAAATCCAACGCTGAAACTGCTCTAAGGAACTGAGATACCTTTTTGTGTAGGTAAGGTACCTCCCAAGATGGAGAGCACCCCTGCAAGAGGGACACCTTTCTAAGGGTGACTCTTCCTTAGAGTGGACATCTCACCACAAAGAACACTTTTCTAAGGACTACACTTTTCCAAGAAAAATATCTCTTAAAGGAGGAAACTTTACAAAGGGAAATACCCCAACGGAAGACACTTTTCAAAGGAGTTCAGCTGTCTATAAGGTAGACCCCTCGGACAGCAAACATTCCGGCCCAAGGAGTGAAAAGGTCTCAGTTGCTCACTTCCCGAGAGGGCAACGCACAGCCTCAAGAAGAGCTTCTGTTATTAAACTTTCCAGCAAAGAAGAAGACAGAAAAGGAGAAATGAGGAAGGGTTATGATGGCCGGGTGAAGAAAGCTGTCAAAAACCGGGGCACAGTTGCTGGTCTCGAACAGTATAGTTGACTGACTTGACCTTGAATCTAGTTCAATGCACCTTAGTGGGTAATTTTTTGTTAAGATCGTATCATAAAAAATCAGAAGTTCAACCAATTAATTATATCAGAAGATTGCAGATTTAGAAATATGATGGCTATTTGAGCGTTCGAAAAGGCAAAACAAAATGAGGATCGTATAGCAAGTTTCAGGAACCCTGTAACCCATGTAACGACGGAGCCGGAAGCTCCAGATTTCCGTTGCCTGCAAACCCAATTATATTCTTTCCAGGGTAGTGGCACGTTGAAGCGATAAATGATGGATCTCACGGAGAACACTCTCCTCTGTCCTATTGGCAACTTTAATTTTATCGTGAGAGAAATCTGTACTAACCTCACGTTTCTTTCTAGCGAGCGACATCTTTCTTCAGTAGCTTTTAGTCCAATTTCTCCAATTTTACTTTTTCGCTTCAAAGCTCGAATTTCCTCCTCCATCTGAGCCGTTCTATTGTCTATGTAAGCTCTCCAAGTCACTGGCATTGAATCAGGGAAAATTCGATGCTGAGCATGTAAACTAAAAAAGTTAGGCAAACATTAGAGCGTATTCACTCATGTGTCCAGCGGCCATGCATATTTATTGGAACAAAAGAAAGTGTTTACATAAGAAAAGAGTTCAACTCCCACAGGATTGGTTTGATACACCAACATGGCCGCCGTGTCATTGTTTTGGAACACCAATATGGCTGCCATGACGTCATGTGCATGCGCTCCATTGGCTATTTCCGAGTTGCCTTTTGCCTCTGTTTCAAAACGAGTTCTCGTGCAAAACTTTTCTTATGAAAATGAGTTTGATGAAGTTATAGGTGAACCCTATTTTCATAACAATGGTTTGGCACGAAGACTCCTTTTGACACAGAGGTAGAGGACAACTCGGAAATGGTCTATTTCTGCACACATCTTTTGCTGTAAGCTGTACTGTGCAGTGTTGCTCTACGCCGTGTTTGATGTAGACTCTGTTTGTTAGATGATAAGTATATTTATATCATGCCATAGAAAGCTACAGAAAATACAGCCAATCAGAATACAGGAAAGCCGTTGTATATTTGACGGTATTACTCCCAACCTTCCCATCGTGCGCCGCGCGTATGTCGCACTGATTGAGTTACCCACTGTATTTTTCTATGGCATGGCGTAACATAGTTGCAAAGGCGAGTGTGTATACCAAGAAAATACGTGCCAAGTGGGATATTCTATGGTATACCACGAGAAAGAGTTGGATGACTGTGTGAAATCAAGCGAGCATGAAGGGTAAGACAATTAATGCCCCTTATTCGCGGTGTAATCCATCTCAAGTTATTTTTAAATCACTCTCGGTTTTGGAAATCCCAGGAGAGTCTAGAAATAGCCAATCATGTGACGCGGATTTTACCCACGTGGACAGCCCATGCGGCTTATACGCCTTTTCGTCCTCCATGGTAATGTTCGCGCGCCGCGCGCCAGAAAAAGATTGCTTTTGAAAGACGTTCACTGTGTTTGGCGCTGTAAAAGGAGAACTTATGATCACGCATATTCGTGGTTTGACTTTCCTTCGCGACGAAACGCCGCGAACTTCAATCAAACAACGGCAAACTGTGTCTGCAGGACAACTTTTCTTCAAACAGCTGTATCTGAACCGTGGTGTATAAGAGCGAAAGAACATGAGCTCTTCGATGATCGTTCAACTAAAGCAGTTAAAAAAAGATAAATAAATAAAATAAAACTCTGAATAAATGAACTCGCTCCAGTGGGATTCACAAAAAGCTGTTTTCAACTCGCGCAAATCTCTTTCTCTTTCGTTTGCTTTACTCTTTTTATTACGACCTGAAAAAATCTTAACACACTTTGCTTCCCTTCGTGTAAAAATTATACTTGGAAAAAACAGATCCATCGGTATCAATAGTTTTGCGCTTTAATGTGCTACGGTGATAGAACGAGGTGATTGCGCCTCGAACTGCGAACGACGGGATGTAGGTTTTCACATCCCTCAGAACAGGAGTGTAAATGAGTACTCGGGAACTGGTTGTTATACTGAGGACAATCTAATGAAATTGGTGAAGATTATTTGGTCGCGTTGGACAAGTATTTCATCCACAGGCAGAAGCTATAGAAGTGGGAAACCACTTATATACTATAGAAGTGGGAAAATTTATATACCTTCAAAAGGCTCTTATAATTTCTTTTTTCTGTTTATTTTTTCGTGGCGTACCTGTAAACTAGCTTTTTAGCTTAGCGTACCGACCACGTTAAATATATTGATTGCTTGATTGATTGATAACAGCTCCTGTTAGGCAAAAAGAGTTCTTGTTTTGCGAATATTTTCTGCCCTATAAACGGAACACTACTATACTTTCTTATACAACAATAAAGTACAGTGCAAGACAACCCCATGGGGAAGCCATTACTGGTGACTCACTCTCTCACAAGATGTCGTTGTTCCTGTAGAAGATCAATGTATTCCGCCGCTTCCTCTAACCGTTTTCTCAACTTTCTGTTGAAAAAGTTCCATCTCTCAAAAGGAAAATCTAAATATATATTTTTTACAACCACACATGTAGATGTACAAAGAAGCTGATTAAGAACAACAGAAGAAGGAAAAAGATGATTTCTTGGAAAAAGATCCTTACAATGGTGCCAAATGACAAAGCAGTCATTTCTTTGGCTTCCAAAGCATAAAATTATCCAAGCGCTTCGAAATACTATCTTAAATGCTAGTCAAACTTTTCTTTTGAGATTCCGAGTTTTTATACAAAGGAAAAAATTATCAAAAATGCTCTCACCTTTTGCATTCGGCTTTTTCCTTTCTCTTCGACATGTATGAACTCCAAACTATTCCCATTTTTAGTGTTAAAACAATGCGCCGAATCGGGCGCGTTTCTCTTGTTTTCTGACAAACTGACAATTGTGACATAAACAAAAGGCAAAAAGCGCGCGCGCTGTTTTCAACCAATCACAGTCCTTATACCTAATTAAGGCACTCGAGAAGAAGGACAGGTATCGCTTACGCCACCAAGCGTTGTGAAAAGTCAATTCGTGCTTCATCGATTTATATTGCGCCGTGTTAGAACAAAACCGATAGAATTTTCATCAAATAACAAGAATGTAGGTACTAACAGGAACTTTTCCTCAAATCAAAATTGCAGCATCTGTATCATTTTCAACAGGAGCGTATTAAAAATAAGTTTTGTTTTAAGTAAAATTGAAAACTCGTCCATAGCATAGAGATATTGATACAGCAGACTAACGGCAGTAGTGCGTCAGCTTTCCTGCCGACCACTGACAACACGGTCTAGACATGAACAGCCCACCCATGTGGTAGCCACATAAATTTGAACTGGAACGAAGAATTCCATCTCCTATTTTTAAGAACTGCTTTTACGAATTTCTGTCTTTTATTTCGTGTAAAGAGCTCAGTCCTGCCAACTTTATAAAACGTCTTTTTTGCTCCCGAAAGATAATGACCCCCCGAAAGTAGCGAGCCCCAAATGCTGCTAATTTTGAAAGTAACGACGCCCTATGGTCAGTATATTTCTTCAAAATTCTGAAGAGCAAGGAAAGGAACAGTCATGCACGTCAAACCTGCAAAGCGAGTTAAAATATCTGTAGACGACACAAATGACCAACAGAAGAACTGAATGGGATGCTAGTCGACAACTGGTGCCCTCTGGGTAACATGTCGCGTTCTTCCAACGATTCGCAGGTTAATAGCCGCATGCGCCCGTGATCGTTGAAAAGATTACTGCAAGAATCAACGGTATCGTATGCGAAGAATACAATACCAAGACAACACGAAGACATGGCAGGGCTCAATTGAACGCTCGAGGAGTCAAATCACTTTTTGCTCACGGCAAGAAGAACTGAGAAGCTGAGAGGGAACATGGAACTGGCCATTAGGTGCGTCATCGATTAGTTTACACTGAAAAGTCGAAAAGCGACAAAACCAGACTTCGAAATTGGAGTGAATCCAATTTGGCGGGTTTTGGAACTTTGAAGTGTATTTATTTTCCAAATTGGATCTTGTTCTTGAATTAAATGTTATCCCATTCGGAAAATAATTGAATTAGAACTATTTGACCCTTTTATATTTGAGAGGTTAGTGTTGACGTTTACATTCCACCCCGCTTAAAGCCAAACGTACTTTTGTACGATGTTTTATGATTTAATCGCGGGATGCGTCGGGAACTTTGCAGTAACAAGGATGTACGACCAATAGAATATACAATAGACGCTCGTATTTCGCAGCTTTTGGTAAGTTCGCGCGTGTAATTTGCCCAAGCAATGAAACACAGGTCCGCCTTGCGTACACAAGTGATCTGCACTGCGACCCCAGGCCAGAGCTTCGGCTTATTTTAGCGTGCGTTCCTTTGGGGTGATCTGGATCAGGATCAGTGATCCAAGATCACCCCGGATCATCAGGGGTACATCAAAGGAACCGATGAATCCAAGACCAGGGTGCATTCATCGGTTCCTTTGATACATCATGATCTGAGTGATCTTGGATCATTGATCCTGATCCAGATCACCCCAAGGGAACGCACCCTTAGTCACGTGGTCGGCGAAACGGAGGGCTCCTAGTTGTAACGACGAGAGTGCACGTTTACCAGGAAATAGCGTGTTGATCAGGTGTCTACCCAGGACGAGTCTCTCCTATGTCAACCTGATCACTACAGGCGTACTTACACAAAAATATGTACTGCGCTAATTTGACCCAGAAAACAGAGTTCCGAAAAAACTTACAAAATATATTTTTAAACAAATTTACAAGGGTTTCTCACACACAGTATGTAGTAAATAGTGTACTTGGTTTGTGTCAGGCTACACCGAAATTATTTTGAGGTCAAGTAATATTTAATAGCCTGTGCATCCGCCCCCTCCACTCAAAAAAATGTACACAGGCTAAGTTATATTTGTTCAAACGTCTTCCCAGTGGTATATAGCAATGAAATTCTCGAGACCCCATAATATTGTTTGAAAACTGCTGCATTTTTTTTCCAGTACCAGTCCCGGTAGCTGTGAGAGAAGATCAGGTTCCTACATATCCTAGTAGTGACACCAAGTGTTGTGTGACAAGAATGAAAGCATCATGTGACACATTATTTCCGTCACATTACAAGACGTTGATTTCGTGACAGGTCGCGAATGCCGTGCATGGCGGTGGTTTCCGCTTGTTTGTTCTCTCACAGTGGGGGTGATCTTGTGGTCAGTGGCCATTGTATTTGACAAATTGATTAATTGTCTGCTTGCCGTGTTTTGAAAGAAACTTGAAGGAGCTGTTCCTCCTTACAAATCACTGTTGAACGATATAGAAGAACAGAAATTAGTCTGAGCTGTGTGGAAATACCGTAGTCATCGCAGGACGCGGTAGATTCTCTCTCCATGCGTGGTGAGTACAACTGCGCGCTTGTCACTGTATGCTAAGCTTATATTCTAAACAGTCATTCTGATATCTATAGCTATAAAATCTACAGGAAGTTATTGTGGTTTTATGATTCCGTGGTAGGAAATGTTGTTTGACGGCCAAATATATTGTGCTGAAAAGGAGATCGCGAAGTCAAACTTCAAACGAAACCAGATTATTTACAGTGTTTACAGTACGTTCGATCAAGTTGAATTCTTAGCAAGTTGATCTCTCGAAGTCATTTCTAAGGAGTACAAGCGTCGTAAAAAGTAGAGCCGTACAATGGTTAATCTAAGTTTGCTGTTTATTTCATGAACAGTGATGAATGTATGGATTATTCGAGAAGTAAGGTTTTAAAACGATTGTCTCGCTTTTATTAAATCCTGGTTCAAGGGGTTCTCAGAGGCCTTTCAGTTTTGACTGAAAGCAGACCTCTTTGGGTAAACGTATAGGGTTTTTTCCCTCTAGAAACACCGAATAAGCTTGGAACTATTAGAAACGACAACATTTAGACTTCTTGTTGCCGTAATATTGTCATGTGGTTAAAGTTTTACACGTCCGCTAATGGTATAATAGGGATGTCCATTGTCGCGAGACCTTTTAACGGAAAGTGATCAATTACGTACAATAATAACACTAGATTTTACCCACTCAGACTGTCATTTAGAAATAGCAAGGCTTAGATTCATTTGATGATCTTTGCGGTTGTTTTTTCTTACTGCTTCTCTTCAGCTTTAGTAACGTTCTTTAGCGTTTGGTGACACAAGCCAAAAGTGTGACTTGAACACGTTTTTTTTAACCGCGTGCCTTTCAGATACAAGATTAGATCAAAGTAGATTTACGTTCGCGCGTGAAATAGGATCTATTGCAGGAATTAATGGCATATTTGTTCGTCAGAAAGAAAGAACTCCTGTGCTTTTTATCTACTGAAATTATCCTTTCACCGTATTTTTACCGCATCTTGGACCGTGGCAATATTGGTAATGGTCGGTGTTGATAATTGGATGATGTAGTTAGTGTGCTATTCAACAGCACATGGTGGCGTGAAAATTGACACTTGAAGTAGTTAAAAATACAAATGCCAATTACAGTGAGTTTATACCTGATAAAGATTATAAACCGTGATCCTGCTACAGACTTATAAAAAATTGACAGTTTACATTAAACATTTGCTATTTTATAAAGCTCATTAATATATTTTTATAATATGTTTGATATAGACGATACATAATAAATACAATTTTTATAAAAGTGGAGCAAAGAAGACTGAGTCTATGAGTAGAGCCAATTTATACAATTTATTAAATATAATGAAAAATGTGTGCACTAATGAAATTTAAATTTGTTTCCAGTAACTCAACTCAATTTTTTTACCTTTGATAGAACATAGATTGCAATGGTCTCTCTCACCTGCAAATGTTTCCTCTCTCATATTTTAAGCAGTTGTGTGAATAATTTTGATTTTATACCACTCTTGTCCCTAGAGGCTGCAATTCTTTTGGTCAGCATTTTACGAGGAGCCCAAAGTTTCTCAACCATGAAATCCTGGGTCCCCAGCACTTAAGCTTATATGAAAAAGAAAATTTATCCACTCGTCCAAAGGGAATGTTAGCTACCTGTGGCCCCCGGGTGCTTCTAGAGTACAGCTCTGGTATTCGTATTCATATTTTGTTTTGTATTCTCAACCAATCAGAGAAGTTCGCAAAGGGGAAGGGGATGGGAATGATGTTTTGTATGACCTCAGTAAATCAGCTGGTAAATCAATGAATTATAATTACTACATAGAGTAAAAATTCATCATCCTGATTGATTCTCTCTGTGCCTATTTGCAGAGGCAGATCTAGGATTTATCAAGGGGGGAGGGGGAGGAAGGTGGCTGATATCTTGGGGTTGTAGAATCAATGGGGCATGCTCCCAAAATGTTGTAACTTGAGAACTGGAACCTAAATCTGTCCCTGATTTATGATCACATGATGGCTGGTGAATGATCATGTGGGCTTCCAGCCACAGCTATCCAATAAGCTTTAGTAATTGGACCTGTATAGCACAATTCAGAAAGTAATCATGCTTGTATTAATTTCAAATCATTGTAAGTTGCTTTCCAGACTTGGCTGATTTGGAAATTATTTGCCCAATTTAACTCTGAAATCCAAATAAAATCCAGCTCATTTTCCCTAGATTTGCTTTTGTTTAATCTTAATAGAGGACCTTTCTGTAAACCACTTTGTTACATAGGCTTCCTCATTAAAGTTTATATATTATAAAGTACTTTAAATGTACTCATTTTGTTTTTTGAATTAAAAATATCAAATAGGTGGAGAACAGAAACCTCTAAAATTGTGCTGTGCTAAATCACTAGGCAACACTGAAGGACCTTGAGGCGAATGTTCAAAAAGAGTAATGTGGGTGATCAGCTTCTAATTGCTGTCAAACTCAATAAAATCTCAGAAATCTCTCGGCTTGTTGCCCTGGGCGTCGATGTCAATTCGAGAATAGATAAGGTAGGTAGATGCCAAGTCTGTGTTTGAGCTTAGTGGGACATCAGGCTGGTGCTTATCTGTCTGGTTTCTGTAGTATACTAGCATACACTGTAGTTTGATTAGGCACATCAGGGTTTTCATTAACGTTTTCAGCAGGAAGGTAACTGGTTTTCACAGGTGGGCAAAACTTTTTGAACTGAACCTTCTTAAAAAAAACTTTCCTCTAGATGGTCAAACCAGGTGGGCAAAATCATCCTCACAGCCAGTCAATTTGCCCAGTACCCAGGCCCTCCCTGTTTGGGGTGCTAACTACTCCATAGCAGGGTTACCTGCAGCATTGAGTTTGTTGGTGCCCATTTATACACGTGGGTTGAGAGAGGGTGGTGAGAGTAGTGTCTTGCTCAAGAAAACAACACAATGACCCTGGCTATGGCTCGAGCCTTGACTGCTTAATCCAACGGCTATCATACCAAACGTTGGACGACTGTGCCTCCTACAAGAATAGTTGAGGTGACATTGATTTCTTAGTTTTGTTCCCTGTTGTTAATCTATAGCGATGGGTTATCCATGAACATGTACCTTACAGAGGGTGGTAAGGGGGATAAACTGGTTTCACGCATTGTTTCTTTTCTTTCACACATTTATGGTGATGCATCAAATATAGGCATCTATTCCTTTTATAATTTGGGGGGTGGGTCAAGGAGGCATGGTGGGCTAAAGGCTAAGCATGTTGAATTCCGGATTATGCAGTGTGAGTTAGATTATTGGCAGCGAGGGCTGTTATGATGTGTTCTTTGGCAAAAAACCCTCACAGTACTCTCTCCACCCAGGAGTATAAATGGTTGATGGCTGAACTGTAAGGGCAACCTGGCACCATTGTGGTGAGGTTGCCTGCAGGGGGCTAGCACCCCATCAATAGAGAAAACTCACACACGCCATAAGACCTGCTGATTTTCCGGTCCATCTTAATTGGAACAGATTAACTTTTCATGGGACACACTTGCCAGTAATTATGGTACCAAATCGTGATTTTCAATAAGGTACAGTGTTCCTCATTGCCAGGGCCCCTCCTTGGTTGGGTCTCTCTTCTGTCTGAATTTTACAGTACTTTGGATCATGCAGTGTTATCAATTGACTGATATCATTTTCATTTTTTTTTTCAGAATGGAAAAACAGCTCTCCACTTTGCAGCTCACAAAGGTCAGTTATTAGCTGTGAGAGCTCTGATAGAAGCAGGAGCTGACTTGGACATCACAGATGAGGTATGCGGCACCTTTAAATGATTCAATCTGAACTTTGCTCTGCAGTCATGTGATTACATCAGATTGACTTCTTCAAACAGATAAAATTCTCTTGATTGCTTAGAGTATCAAGAAACCACTGAACTCGCTCAGAGAGAATAAAAAATGCCTCACAGTACAGAATAAAAAATTAACAACCTGATACAATATAATTATAGCAAGAAAAGTTATGGCATTGGCCCCAGGTAAGGATGTTGTTCAGAAGCAAAAGGACATGTACAAACACCTCAGTGATAAATAATTTTGATTGAAGCACTGTGTAGTAGTTTGAAATAACATTTGAAATAAATGTTCTTTGTGGCAGAATGGAGTGACAGCTCTTCATCGTGCTATAATTCATGGCCATGCAGGCATTGTTCACACTTTATTAGAGGCTGGCTGCTCTGTTGATGAGACAGATGAGGTAAATACATTTATGTAGTCAGTAGTTTTTATCCCCGAGCGAAAATCTTTCGAGGCTCTTCCAGGATCCTTGACCTCAAAGATTTATGTGTTAGGTTTTTCACCTGACAAGTGGCAAAGTCACATCTAGAACCATTTCGCTCCATATCACTGCTGAACATTGATCAAGTTACTTGTGGTTCATCTCTATGGGTCATCACGACATGGTATCCTGTTAAGTGGTATTGGTTGACATCATAGGCATGGAATGCATGCAAAGGGCTAGTTTGCTGCCCACATTGGGGGAGCTATGCATAGGCACTATTACCACTGGATCATCATTGTGATAAGTCTAGCATAAATAATGAGGGAACATTTTTGAACCAAACAAATAGGAACAAAAAAGTGAGCAAAATATACGAGGAATTAGGCAATCAAGTGTAATTCCAATTTTGGTTCAAAATTGTTTACATTTATGAAAGTTACGTAGTCCTACATTCTTGTTTTGATGTCACAGCCTGACTAGTCTCAGGTCTTAACACTGTGTGGTTTCTGACCCAACCAGAGGTGAAATTTTACGTTTTCAGATGGCTAAAAGTAAAACGCAGTAAAGAAAAAAAACAATATCCATTTCTTTTTGTAATTTCCATATGATGATCTCATGTAGATTCGATCAAGCAAATAAGATAATTTCTCTCATATGCATTTAAACTCTTCTAGGTAATTAAATTTGTGATATAGAATGTGACTGGAGAACATCTTAGGAGTTCTCTTATCTAATCAGCTGGTTTAAAGTGTCCCTACGATCAAATTCTCGCATCCATTTTTTTTACATTTTTGTACACAATAAAATTATTGTGTATGAAAATGTCAAAAAAAATGGATGTCAAGAATTTGATCATTGGGGCACTTTAATACACATGTATGCTTTTAAAGTTTGTTTCCAAACAGATATCCATATACTCCCACTAAGGACACATCTTGATCTCCCTTCCCCCACAGCTCTGAAAATTCCACTTTAACTCCATACTTTCCTTTAAAAATTTTGGCTTTTGCCAAGATCCCCTACTCTCCTTGGTGGTATGGTCCAATCATGACTTTGTAAGGTATGGGTATGGAAAGGAAAAGTTATTATACAATGATTCTTTGGTTTTGCAAATTGATGAATTGATTATTCTTTAGAATGGGAACACAGCTCTGCATGAGGCTGCCTGGAATGGTTACAGTAAATGTGTTGAGCTCCTTGTGGCAGCAAAATGTAATGTAAATGTTCATAATAGGGTAAGTGAGGAATTTTCAAATTAATGTTGATATTATGAAGAAAATAGCTATGTGATATTTTGAAAACTGAAACAATTTCTGTGTTTCTATTTACTGAGCTCTGTACCAGCTTGGAACATAATGCCCCTGAGAAGTTTGCATCCTTAACAATAATTATTACTTGGTCGTCGTTGCTTAAGGGAAGGCACGGTGGCCTCATAGCTAGTGCACTTGACCCTGGATCGAGCGGTCTGGGTTGGAGTCCTGGCTGGGGAAATTGTGTTGTGTTTTTGGGCAAGACATTTTACTTTCACTGTGCCTCTCTCCACCTAGGTGTATAAATGGGTACTGGCGAATTTAATGCGGGGTAACCATGCGATGGACTAGCATCCCATCCTGGAGGAGTAGAAATACTCCTACTCACTTTATGCTACAGCAACCAGGATAAACGCCAGCCTGATGGGCCACTTGGCTTGTTTACGTTTACCATCTTTGCTAAGCAATAAGTTGATTATTTTCCTCTCTGTTTCAGACTGGGTACACAAGCCTTCATCTTGCTACACAAAACTGTCACTGTACAACATTGCAAGTTTTGTTAGATGGAGGATCTAATCCATTAGTAAAAAATAATGTAAGTATTTTCCTTATGTTATGAAACAAACAATTACCATTTATAACACAGCCAGTTGGAGAGGTGGAGTGCACTTGAAAATCTAGGGAGAGTTTCTCTCAGTTAGGCTGAGAGCAGTTCTTATGCTCCTCTCATTCTCTTGATAGACCTACGTGCTTAGCATGAACCAATTCTTAAATATGACAAGACAATGCAAGATCATGCAAAATTGAGTATCTTTGCTTTAAGAAGACAAAATCTAGAGACCGTTGATTCATACGATTAAGACCATAACTTTTCTCAACAGTATGGTGACACCCCCCTGCACATCGCAGTACGCTATGGTCACACTGAAGTTTGTAACATGCTTATGGAAACAAAGATCAACATTTCTGAGCAAAATAATGTAAGTTAAAAATACTTGACAGATTATATCTGGCATCATTCTTTCAATGCTGTCTTCGAAAACTTGGTGAATAGTGACTATGCAGTTTTCATCAAAGATGTTACTTATTGACAATGGTTGTTTTTCCTTCAGGATGGCAACACCCCCCTGCACATCGCTGCCAGTATGGGACATGAAAAACTCACTGAGATGTTACTAAAGGCAGGATGTATCGCTACTGTGAAAAATAATGTAAGCAGTTTCCTTGTTATTGGACTGAGTCTTATGAGTGTGTAATGGAAATTTATTTGGGACTAGGCCATTTCTGAATTTTCTTTTACCTCTTTCTCAAAGCGAGTCTTGGTGCCCATCCTTTCAAATTAAACTCATTTTCATATGAATGGTTGTGCATCAGGCCTCGCTTTGATGGAGAGGCTTGGGGCAACTCGGAAATGGGCCATTCCGTTGAAGTTTCTTGTCATTTTTATTGAGGAAATTATTTTCACAAGCCTCCATGCTTGAAAAGTGATAGTGCAACCAAAAAATTGACTGACAAAGACTTCAACTGTCTTTAAAATGAATAGATAATTCATTTCCTCAAATGCCTGTAAGTTCCAACATATTGGTTAAAACGGCCTAGCTTGATTGATAGTCGGTCCACTGATGAATGACAGCATATTAAAAATAAGAGTTTCCGTCTTTCAGCACTTTAAATATTCGGATTCTTTGGTAATTAAATTGTTACATGTTAGTTGTCTCTTACTTTCTCCGTTTGACAGAAAATTACCTACAAGAAATGTTTCTCGGTAAATCCGCATCCCTTGTGCTTACAAAAGGGCTCGTAATTAAAATGACAATTTACACAGTGACTCTTTCGTATCTGAAATCTTCTGTTCTTACTCAAGTTTAACCGGTTAAAACCGGTTTAATGTACTTCACTTGCGGGTATCGCGTGTTACATGCTTTTCAGTGAACGGGTTTCGCGCACCACGAGGTCAAGATGGCGGCACACCAAAAACTAATCCTTATTATCCTCTCATATTTTCCACTTCATATATTTAGTTCATATCGCTTAACATTCATTTTGTTTTGTCGCTTGCTTCCAAGGTGGGTGATACTGCTAGAGAGTTGGCTGTTCGAAATGGGTTTAAAAAAATTGCCAAGTTATTAGCCCCATCCAAAGGTGACACAATCAAGGTAAGCACGTCTTTGACATTGAAAAAAATCCCTATGATATTGGATTTCCAGCTCTCTGTGTTGAAAGAATTTTTGCGTGCGAAGAGCGCCAAACTCAGTTAATGAATGAATGTCAGCAATTGCGTATTTGTTACGAGGGAGTTTAAAGCTAGGTCAACGAGAATATTTCGTTGCCGTCTTCTAATAACATGTTAAAGAGTTTGCGCACCGTGCACTCGTTTATCGAATGTTTATTTATAATGGTCAATGGTAGCAAGATTTCAATTCATCGTTTCATTGCGACAACGCTGTTTCGTATGGACAAACTGACAAAGAATGACCGCACTCATCGGGCAATATCAACGAATGACCGTTAAATTACAAGAACTGGCAATTAAAAGCTAAGGTTGCTATGTGATATAGCAACAGTTGGCAGGTAAAAAAAAAAAAAAAAAAAAAAATCAGTAGCTATAAGATGCAAAAACAGTTGCGCCAGTTCTTGTAATTTAATGGTCATTCGTTGATATTGCCTGATGAGTGTGGTCATCCTTTGACCATACGAAACAGCGTTGTCGCAATAAAACGATGAATTGAAATCTTGTTACCATTGACCATTATAATTACTGCTCCTCTCAGGGTTGAGCGCTTTCAAAGATTTATTCTATTCAAGCTCAAGAAATGTTTATTTCCTGACTTTTTTCATCTCGGCTCATGATCTCCATAAGACGCAAAATAGGGTCATTTATAAACGGTATTACTTTCCGGAAAATGGCTAAAGTTCCGGCTAAAGAGAGCATTTATATACAACATGTTGAGTGAATAGCTAAAACGATCAGAGATTATTTGCAATCAATGTGACGGATGAAAATATTTCTTCTAGCTCAGGCATTTTTGTCCATTCAAGTTCATCCCTACATTAAATGCATGTTTTTTTTTTAAATTTAATCTTTCTCAGATGTTCAGTCGAAAAGAGAGAGGAAGGCCTCACAGTGCTGATGTATCGTGTTTGTTTAGTGGAACTACAGACTCTACCCTCACCACTACTGCTACTCATCTGTGGGTACCAAAACCTGTGTCGCTCGACCCAGACTCCAAGGTGAGTTCTCTACCAAATGCTACCTACACTCTTTTTTTATCACGAAGTGCCTGGTGAACTCGCATTACTCTCTCCTGGAAAAGCAAACTAGGAATCAAGTTGGTGGTGGATGGTAATCACCGAGACCGTCATATCTTTGCCATTTTACTACACCTAGCACAGTGTTGTTGCACAGTTTACAAGCAACACGGTTGGCAATATGCAAAAGAAAACTTTTCAACTTGCAATGCAGTATTGTTGCACGAGAAGCACCAGGCATATGTTGGTAGTGCTACTAGGCCTGCAAAGTCTTGCCCTGTTCGGGGGAATTATTCCCTCTGTTAACCAGGTGTATGTTAAGCCAGTTTGTTATTATTTTTTTTTTTGTTATATGAATTGCACAGTAGTGTTTACAGTGTACGTTTTGTAAGATTTATAAGAAAGTTACTAGAGTTATATGTTTACAGGAGATTGTAGCGAGGGAGCTCATTCGCACCAACTTAAATAACTTTTCATTTTCGCCTGGTTTAGAGACAAGGACACAAACGAGACTTTGTATGGAGTAGGAGAAGGAAAGAAGAACGCAAACCTAAAGTGCTGACCATTAAATATGACGAGATGTGCTCAATAGAGCGAGATTACCTCAAGAAACGAAACGCGTCGATGAGAAAATCACATAAGAGCCAATCAAAAAGCTCCATAAAATCGCAGGTATGACACTTGCTATCTGGTCTTTCCAATACTTTGCTTTGTTGCTACTGTTGCTGCATATAAGCCAATCATGCAGTGCTCGAAGTTAAAATGTTGTCAAGCGTCGAGAAACGTGTAATAGGTGCTAAGGGCGGGAAAACACGAAGCGCGGGAAAGGTCGCGTAACTCAAATTACAAATATTTCCTTTCTTGTTCGTGATTGGCCGGCAATAGAACATCTTCGCTCTGATTGGTCATGAATTCTGCAAACTCTTGTAGGCTTGCGCTAAAATTATGCCCAGGGAAAAACTTAAACTGCTTAAGGAAAGCTGTTAACATTGTAGTAACTGATAGCTTGGGCAAAACATGATATCGAAGCCTTTACTACATTGATATTTTAGAGGAGAGCAACTTTTGTCTGTAAAGATGAGTTTTCTCAATGTTTTCCTTACGTATTTAGGAAGAAAGATTCCGCTCTGACCCAGTCCTTCATCAGAAGACAAAGAAATCGCATTCACCTGAAAAGGTCGACAGAAAAGCGAAAAGGTAAGGGGAGAAAGATATACAGACCTCAAAACCCCCAGTGGAGCCCATGTAAGTTACGTTCTAAAGTTCTTGATCTCTCTGCGAGAACCTTAGAGTAATTTTCAAAAGTGTCGTAAAATCAAAACCAAAGTTATTACTCTGGCCAGTCACAAAGGACAGAGACAATCCATTAAACCAATCAAAACTCAAAGCACTCAAATGAAAACCGCTCTATCAGTGCTACTTTTTGTTGATTTGTAAACCATCTCAGCCAATCAAAGGACAAACAGCGGCACGACATCTTTTTTTGTTGGTTTTCCGCACTTCTTAGCCTATCAAAAGCCAACAAGGGCAGGTGCAATGGGCAGGCGACTTTCTGTTGGTTTCCGAAACTTCTCGGCCAATCAAAGAACCAATAACGCACGTGTAATAATCAACTAGATCATTCTCGTTCCCAGATCTTTGTCGTGCCCAAAAGGGAATGCTTGATTTCTCCAGTGAAGAGACTTGTTTCATGACGATCTAAATAAATGCTCGAAGAATAGACTATTTTTCGCCGTGGAAAATCATTTTAAGAATGTGTTCACGTGGATTATTTTAACAAGATGACCAGCGTACTCAACGTAAGAACAACCAACAGGAAATTAAAGGTGAACCGCAAGTTTGGAAAACAGTTGTCTAGTCGTGAAAGATGAATCTTGAAAGAAGCCGCAATTTGCCAGAGGGGTCGGCTTTCAGCTTATTTAAGTATGATCACAAGTTTTTGCGATACGAAAAGTAATGTGTTCATTAGAAGGCGCTAAAGAAAAAAAATGGTACCATCAACGAAAAGAAAGCACCCCTTCATTTCCATCTCAAGGCGTCAATAAATTAAACTGTTTGTTTTGAAAGCTACTGAAAGGATTAATTGTTTGAGCGTTCCTGGCTTCCGTAGGCTACGTTTATGATTTCCGATTGAAAACGATCTTAAATCGTGTCTGAAAGCACACGCCTTTGTTGTTTTCAAATGCAAATTCCATTACGAGTTCCTGTCAATTTAAGAGCTTTTCTCTTGAAAACCTTTAAAAGCCCCTTGGCTTTCTTAATTGTAGGTTCTAACAAGCAGTTGACAACCTTGCGGTTTGTATTGAATTAAATGAATCGAAATAACTCGAAAAAAATGTGCCAACCACTCTTCGTTAATTGTTGGTGTGCAAGTTATGCACTTGAGACCCAGAATAACAAACTGACCTAATCAATTTAACTCTGGGTTAAAAACTTTGACAATGTAAACACGATCCTGCGAATTGCCAGTGTGAGTTAGCAAGGGTTATAGCCATGTTATTAGCTTTCAGTAAGAGCCGAGCGTCACTGCCATTGTAAGTGTGTTTGCTTCGAGCTTTGTGGGTGGTCCCTTGTCCGGGGCATTGTGATTGTGCCCTGAACTGTGAATTGGTCTCATTTGAATTCACACGGCAAACACTTGTACAGAGCGAGCTGTCTCGCCATTTGCTCGCGCGAACGCAATCTTCTCGAGGCGCCACAGATTCTGTTTAATTATACATAGACGACATAATTTCTCTCAAGTGAAAATTTGGTTACGGCATGTCTAGAAGAGGAGCCAGTCCATGGAATTGCACGGTTAGCAGGTGAGAAGAAAACTTGTTCGTCAGAAAACTTCCTTTTAACATTAACTTTGTCCTCCGAATTTTTTTGATTCGTATTTAATCGATCTTTCGCTCGCAAGCCCGTATTGTTTTTAATAGGTTGTCACATTCCCTTCGATGCTTTTATTTCGTTGTTTGTTTGGTGATGTTATAAACATTTTAGGGGGGTCTTTCAGGCACAGTTCATCCTCTTTTGTGGCATAACTCGTGTTTTGATGGAAAACTTTACTCGGTCTTTATCTTCGCTAATTTAATACTATTACGTATATACCAGGCTATTTTCGTTTTTCTCAGTCTTCAGTATCGACTGTTCGTTATTTTTGATAGGCTGGACCGTTAGTAAACATATAAGCATGCCAAACTGATTTGAAGACTAACTGAGTTACTATTCTATGGGACAAGTTATTGAATTTGTTCACTCTCAAATCGACTGCTTACTATCTAAACATAGCATAATTACGCACGGCACGACAGAATTTCACAGTATTTTGCGTTCACGAGAGCGACAAACAGGCGATGGACATGTTTATTTTGAAAAAAAAAACAAGAATAAAACATTTCAAGAGGTTTTCTTTTCTTCTGTAGATTGGCGGGATGGTTTAGGTACTTAATTACAAAATGAATTAGGAGAGGACGACAGGAACTTTGCGAGACTCTGCGAGATAATTTACATCAGAAATTAAGTCACGTTTTCGTGCTTTATGAAAATGTTAATTTTATCTGATCTTTTCAATTCATGCTTGAAACAGTTCGTATTCCTATAAATGGGTTCAAGTTAAGTCACGGCAGTTCTACTCGTGGTGACTTTGTTATTGTGTCTTTGCCGAAGGTTAAATTTGACATTGCGGTTTTTGATGCGAAAAATAGTACCGTTTAAAAAATATTTTGAGTGTTCAAGGCGTTTAGCAAGCAATGTGAAATATACTAGCCCCAGGCAAAATTTCGTCAGGCTTTGAAATTATTGTGGCCGATTCATTGAATTTAGAACTGCTTTCAACTGGTGTTATTCCACAAGAACTGGGAAGACCTTTCAGCTGCTCTGATATGTGCAAACGGCAACAGAAAGTTTCTAAATATTTGGTGAACTCTCTACTGCCTCGTAAAGCAGCGACGCCGAACACACTGAGGGTACCTCTATCTCGATGGGTGTTCTGATTAAATTCTTTTAAATAAACTAATTTAATAACACAAAGAAACGAATATTATTCAATACATCAGAAGATTATTTCTTTCTTTGTTCAGAAAATGTCGAATTTTTCTGATGTAGTATGATCTCAAGTTGCTTAATTCCCGGAATCTCCATATTCGTAATGAAACGAACAGCGAATCATACGTTTGCAATTAATATAATTTCTTTTATCTTTGCAACGACAATATTAAAATGACTTTGAAAATGATTAATAACTGATTTTGACGATAGTATAGCAAATATATGCTAATAAATATTTATCTTTCTTTTGTCATTTTTATTGTGAAGTATCAGCTTCATCTATAAAAGTTATTTCATAAACGAAAAGTATTTCACGGTACGAAAAGTATGCTTTGGAAATTGAAACTCTCAAGCCTCGCGTTGAGAAATTGTATGTGTGGTTGTTTGTTTTGTGACTGGTTGGAAATTTTCCGGAAGCCAAGAGGACGATAACAAAATAATAATCAAATCTATATAGCCTGTGGTAAAGTTAGAATGCGTTCTTCCGAGCTCAGCGATGAAACATTGTTAGTCATGTAAAATGTTCCACGAAAATGTTCGATCTGGATCAAACCAGTTTCGTGTAATGTTTTGCTTGATTGTTTTGCCCGGCGGATTTAATTCCCCTCTTGTGCTCCAGTGTTAAGTATTATTTTCCTTGAGGTTAACAGGGGCGTTTAAAACCAATTCAGTACACAATCTGTTTCTCTTATGTCTCACAAAAATTGATATTTTGGTTTTAATTTCAAACTAGTTTCAGTTCAGATGTTTTAAAGACTTTGAAAAGCTATCCAAAGGCAACTGATCTTATAAAGGACAAAATCATTTTTCCCCCTTTATTTAATAGTTTGTCGTTTTGGTTCATTTAACTTCTTTTATTCACATTACCAATTTGACTGATAAGTGTATTATTTTTAAAACTTTCCCTAAAGGTTAATGCCCATTTGTCGTAGTCATTGGCAACACTATTAGCATTCGAGTGGAAAATATTTGAAGCGGTTTGGATGTTACAACGTCTTCCTTGGAGGAGGGAGTTATCGTTGTGAAGATGTAACATCACATTGTTTTGCATGTAAATTGTCCTTGAATTATCTTATCCGTTCAAATTTTATGCAAACGTTATTCCTTGTTCGCTATTATTTGTACTTTTCAATACATAAACGTGATGTTTACATTGTGAAATACTAAACAAATAGACCTTTTTAGCTTGGGCGGTGTGTTTTCACATTACGGACCACCCCTCACACGATCGACGGTTTAATGTTTCCTTTGCTTATGCTCGCTCATAGAAATACAATGAAAACCCGCGTATAAGAACTTAGGTTTTTTTTAAAGTTAGCCTCCATAGGTTCTTATATAAATGATGTTTACTGTGAAATTAGGCTACCTAGGTTCTTAATCAGGTTCTCAAGTTTTGTTTAAAAAAACACCCAACTATTACTCATGGGTGTGGCTTTTATATTGAATCATTCACAGTACATTGTAGTGATCGTATAACACTGCCAGCGTTCTGGCTGGTTTTTGTTACCTTTTTTGTATCGCATGTGATGTACTGAAATATATTTGAAACTAGTCTATATTTTGAAAATAAGAACCTGTATTGAGATTTTAGCCGAGAATGGTTCTTATGTGAAGGGTGCTTAGCTGGGAAATTTTTGCCCAAATTTTAGGTCCTTATAAGCGGGTTTACTGTACTTGAAGCCTGTTGTTTTTATTGTAACGCTGTTCTTATTTTACCTTAGCGCTCAAAGCAGAGATGATCTGGAGGCCAGTCTTTCCCACAAGAAAAGCAAAAAAGACAAAGGTTTTTTCTCGTTGTTCAGAAGTGCCAGTGACACAGACTTGAACATCGACGACAAGAAAAACGGCGTATGTGGCAAAAAACACAAAGACAAATACCCTCCTTACGGAGAGGTGATGGGGAATGGAGTTCACCGTGTAGGCAAAGAGGTGAAAGAAAAAGGAGACACGGAGGAAACCAAGGAAAGAAAAGAGAAAAGGAGAAGTGAAAAGAGCGAGGAAAAGACAGAGAAGAAAGAAAGGACAGGTAAGAAAAATCGCGAGGACGACAAGGAAAAAATAGAAAAGAAGGAAAAGCGGAAAGAGAAGGAAAAAGAAAAGAAACTTTCACGTCGTGATGAGAACGATGGAAGTGAGTCGGATTGTACTATTTGCCAGGAAAAGCGGAGAAAGTCGCGAGAGAAATCTCACAGTAAGGAATCTAGACACAGAGAACAACGATCTAAATCCGAACACAGACGGACGAAAGATCATAAAGAAACAGAATATGACAAGACGCCTTTGGATAGGAAGGACGAAGAGAAGGAACATAAGAAAAAGAAGCACCATAAGGATAAAGAGCGAGACAAGGAACATAGAGATAAAGACGGGGAGAGGGATCACAGAGATAAGGACAGGGATAAGGACAGATCCAGGAGAGACAAGAATCATAGAAGGAAAACCGAGGAACAAGAGGTGAGTAAACAGGTCAAACAGGTTATTCCTGTTAATGTTAAACAGCCGCTGCACTGAATTGATAAAACAGAGTCAATAGGTTTGACTCCCTGAGCCCAGTTAGGTGCTGATACACCACCACGCATGCGAAATACTAGAAAAGCAACATAAAACAAACCATTTACCATACAAAGTTATGAATGAACCAGATGCTAAACGCGCTGTTATTGGTTTAAAACCCGCTTTGTGTTCTAATCAGTAAAAAAGTGTTGAATTTTAACGAACATCTCGTACTAGCTTCGTACTAGTTCCCCGATAACACGGCTTCTCTGTGATCTAACAGATAACTTAGCACCCCAGCTTATCGGCCATTTCTAAGTGCTTTTGCCTCAGTTTCAACATAAGACCACCGTCAAATCATGTTCACTTTCGCTCAATTCAAACCCGTTTTGTTGTGTTGTATTAGGACCTTTTTCTGGAAGAGCCAAAAGATGATGTGACGTAAAGATTTATAACTAGTTACTAATTTTCACTTGCTAGGAGGACTTTGGGCCCACGCCGTGTAACCAAACTCATTGCACCACGTGCCAGGCTCAACTCAGCCGCCTGGAGGCCTGGCAAGAAAGGTGTACTTCTGAAATCGATTCCGCGCGTCGAAGACTCGAACACAGACTGCAGCGGCTAGAAAAGAAGCTCGAGGAACAGCTGTGGGAAGAAAGACAATTAAAAGAAAAAAAAGAAAGTCGGGATAAAGAGCTCGATTGTGCGGCTGGCCCCGCCAAGGAACAAAGTGGCGCAGTTAGCAAGAACGTTAAAGATAGCAGCGGTAACGTAAAGGAAGAAATCCGCGGGTTAATTAAAGGAGGATTGAGTAAACTAGAGTTAAAACTCGGACAGATTTCAGCGGGTTATAACATTCCTTTTATGGATTACCAAGAAAGGTGTAATCCTGAGCTAGGAAAGAACTGTTCCGCCGGGCGAAGGAGCCGGCATGTGAGGAGTAGGAGCTCCCCTCACCTGGGGAGGGCCCCCTGTGAAGACTGCATCCACGTCATGGAACACAGAGTCGGAGGAGTGTCCCGTAAGTATTTTGTGATGTAGAGTGCAATGATGTGAGGGTGTTGTTTCGATCATCTCGCGCTGTAGAAAAAAACCCTCATTTGCCTGGTAATCCTTCAGTATGTGCAATTTACATTCCCTTCTTCAAATGTATTTCAAGTGTCAATTTTCTGATACAGTTTTATAGTAAAACGCTTCAAAGAACAGATGTTTAAATAACAAATCTCAGATTCTCCTTCGCCCCTACCCCATTGGGAGTGATGCACAACGCAAAATAAAAAAGTATGTTTGAAACTAGTTAGCACGTGATTGCTTTCCTTGTTTTCATTGGTCACTTTGGTTCAAATTTTGTTCACTTATCGTGAGAGCCTGGTGATTGTTTCAGCCTCTGGACCTTTGACTCGACTTCCTGCGGAGTCAACTCAAAAAAATGGAGAGGATAGTTGAGGGATTGGACTTAGTGGATACAAGATTGGAAAGACGAACGTTTTCATGGACTTCTAGTCGCCTTCTTTTTCTTAGATTCTACGCGCAAGAAGAAATCATTAAAATATGTAAGGTTTCTTCTCGGGCCATACAATAGAGACTACTCGAAAACAAGTAGATATGCTCTCATTGTTTTCAGATGATGCCAGTTAACTTGAAATTGTCCTTACATTTGCAGCTCACCTCGCTTCGCTTACAACGAGTGGAAGCTCTTCAAGAGCAACTTCCGGCATTCGCGTGAGTGACTCGGGGTCTTTGGACACTGTAATCGAGGCTCGTCCTGTTAACGACAAAGGTCTTCGTGCTTCCGGTACAATCATTGAAGCTCGCCCGATTGACGACGAGGGATTGGATACAGTGATTGAAGCTCAACCAGTTATAGAGGATGAAAATGATGTTAAAATTAATGACACATATGCTGCCACACAGGTACACGTTTTGACCGAGTTTAGGGCATTTGAATTGAAAAGAAATGGCTTCGTTACGTCTTTCACTGTCTGCACGTTGGCATAGTAAGGGATTTAGGGATGGACCATAACAAAAAAGTGCAAGGGGAGGGTTGGGAGAGCGCCAGAAACGCGTAAACGCATGGTAAGGCATTTGCATGGCACTGGAGCCGAGCTAAATTCGACTTTGTGACTTCAGAAAGTTGCCAGCGCTTTCAAACTTTCTCCACTTTGGAGACCATTTTGGACTCTTGGGTCGGCGGCTAGACGGCTGATCAAACTACATTTTCAAATTTACTGTAGCTCACCTGTTTTCAAATTTACTGTTTAGTGCAGACGTGGCCTCAATGTCCATATTATGACATTAACACCTTTAGATTGCCAAAGAGGGCAGATGGTGTTAAAATGACCTTCTAAATAAATCCCACTTCTCCAGTCGTTGAAATAGGTCAGTTTTTTTTTCCGTTTTAATGATTATCAAATGTCATCTTCCCAGGTTCAACACCAGCGACAAGTCCAAGAGGTGGAGAACTGGTGGCGAGCCAAGGCAGAAGAGGAGCAGCGAGTGTTGTACGCCAGGATCTGTGAACTGGAACAAATGCTGCTCATGTCTCGTGCCGGTGGAGACTGCTTTGTATGACGCGCGTGGCTTATAAGCGCGGCGCCAGGCCGTCTGGCGGGAAAACGCCAGCGCCAATACCTTTTCCAGCCGGGAACTTTGATTCGTGAGGTTGCTAAGCAACATGGTGTTTCTGATGGCGTCGTACTGGCGTTCAACAAAATGAGTTTTGATTGGATGATAATCAACGTGGACCATTGGATTGTCTCTACGAAGATTTGCATCCGAATCGTTTGGCGGGAATTATTTAAGCTCATTTCATTCTGTGAAGCTAGACCTCGAGGCCAAAGTTACGTTTTGTCGGGGAACTGTTGCTTCGTGCTCGCCGACAAGAAAGAAGAGTTACAAATTATTTTTTCCCATATTTTATAGTATTTGATAGTATTGTTAATGTGATTTGGAAAACAGTTGCCACATTTAGAAGTGTGGGAAAAACTTTATACAAATTCTAGCATTTGTGAAAAAATGGCAATTGATATCGACATAGTCAAGATGTAAAAATTCAACTATTTTGTTGGCGGAGCAACATAAACTTTGTTTCGTTATGTCCAATTTATTATCGACATATTGAAAAACGTCGAACAATAACTAGTTTTGTGAAAAAATTCACAGAACGTTAAATCTCTAAGAGTATATTTAATATACTACTTTATATATTTTTTTTTATCTTAATGTATATTAGAAATATAGAAAATATAAAAGTGGTTTTTGTATGATAAATAGTCTCCACTGAAGAGGTGTTTCCGATAACTATGGCAAAGAGAGTGCAGTGTTTTTATTTGTTTTATCTGAGATCATAACAACGCTGTTGCAGAGACCTTTGCGATGACATCAGAAATTCAGCTATAACACTATGAAAGTTCGGCCATCGCTAACAAGGAGTCGAAAATTGTTTTTCTTTCCTCACCCAGGACCTGTACTGCTTTCTTTTATGACTAATTGACATACGTAGTTCTGACAAGTTGATGGCTCTCACTTGCATTAATTGCTAATAAGCGCAAGTATATCCCTTCAGGACAACTCGGCTGTGCTGTAGGGTGTAAATAAATGAGGCATTACTAAATAAAAGTAAACCCAGAACATGACCACTGACCAGTAGAGCAAGTTCAAATAAACCTCAAAATAAAGCGCGGAAACGTCGTAAAGATAGGGTTTAACGAGCAGTACATGGTTTTTTTTAAAGTTAGAAACTGGATCGAGAGGTCTGGGTTCAAACCATGGTCATTGTCACTGTTGTGTCACTCTCAATGCATCTCCCTGCCAAGGAGCAAGTACCGTATTACAACACCAGAAAACCACGCATAGGTAACTCGACTGAGTGATCTGGTGTCAGCAAATTTAATCTGGCTGAGTAATGAGCCAGTAGGCTCCTCGTTGAATTATCGGAAGCGTTAATTATCTTGATAGATTTCTTAGCAGTCCTCTACCCGATGACCAAGCCCAGGGTCTCAGAGAATGAAAATGCGTTACATTCTCGCGTTTTCGGCTTGGCTTGGATTGTTTCGACTTTTACCAAATACTGGGGTTAAAATAATCAGAGTACATTCACGAAACTCTTCTAGAATTTATTACAATCGAATTTAATTCCCGGTGACAGGGCTCTGAGATTGCGCCCTGAACTAAAATGGTGTGAGCTTTACGAGGTGCTTATTGATTACAGCGAGAGATCGGCATTCTACTGGCCTAAACTGTCTTGTTTGGCCAACAAAAATTGATTAGTTTATCGGGCTCCTTGACCGGCAACCACAAACATTTTAGGAATGCGTTATGTTCAGTTTTTCTTTTTTCGCCGACGAAGAGGAGTTTCAAGACTCCAGACTATAGCGGTCGCATTAGCTAGCAACGAGTTCGTACTGTACATTCATCTTTTAAAATTTCACACCCAGCTGAACATCACATCACCCAGTGACCATTCCCTCCCATCCATATATAGGCAGTTTAACTGCACATGCGCTATAAATACATGTCACGAAATCAGAGTCAATGTGATGACGTCACAGGTTTCTAAGCACGTCAGAGTTTTTTGATGACCATCGCTGATGCGCCACCACCGCCATTACAGATGCTTGCTAGACCTAGGGCTCCCTCGGGCAGGGTATGCGTCATGTGGGCTATAAGTCGCGAACCAGACATTCTGTAAAATAAAAGCAGCCTTCATTATTTGATATCGGTGAACGTGGTAAAAGATTTTTGGATAACACTGGACAGAAGTGAGATGAGAACAAGACGCGCGCGATGAAATGCCTGCGAGCAAGCTTACCTTTGAGTCACGCGCGCGGGCGAAGCGATACGGCGGGGAAGAGTCTGGTGCGTACGTGCCAAGTATGTTGAAAGTGGCGTGTGTGCTCAAACGCAGGCTATGGTTTCCCTCCGGTGTCCCTTTTTTCTGGTAAGTCAAGTTTGTTCCACATAACACATAACATTCCACATAACTCACCCAATAGGATGGCCTACTGAAACGGCGCCTCCATGGATGTTCACTTTGTCTGGGTCTAACTCCATCAGCTGTAAAGAGAAGAGATAAGATTCTTTTTGCAATAACTGTCTAATTTCTCGCGTGCTGATTCGCTCATTTTTATCATCAATAAGAGTACAGACGGATAAAATACTAATTTATGCAAGCTTTCAAGTTCAACTTTCAGCTGTCAAACTGTCAACTCTTGAACCAATGAGAATCAAAAAGCGAGAAAAGCTATTGACACTGTTCGCGTCATTTTGAATAAAATTCACTTATTTTTGTTTACGGCGTCTTTTCCCTTCATTTATTCCCAGCATTTGATCATTTTGGGATCTTGTTATTGTAAAAAACAAAAAGACGTCAGTTTTTTTAATGCGTCTGTCCTCTTATTGATGATAAATTGCGTCATAACATTGTAAAACTTTACTGCGGAACCACTCGCCTGTGGCTCATGGTTCCACAGCCACTTTGACAATGTTATGACGCAATTTATCATCAGTATATCAATATGATCATCAGTTTAAAATGAGCATACAAGGTGGGTCTTAGCGCAGTTCAGTCTACGTAAACATGCATATAACGTATCATTTTATTACTTTCTCTAACGAACGGCTAGCTCGAGACGTCAGCTATTTAGAAAATTGACTCATCAACTACAAGTTATATGAGAAGCTTTATCTTCCGTACAAGTCTTGAGGTGGAAGCGTATAAATTTGCGAGTTTTCCAAGGAGAACCAAACACTTCCAAAATATTAAAGTTATTCTACAAACTAATACCATACATTTCTTTGTTGGCTAGTAAAGAGTATTTCATTTTATATCAAGACCATATGCCCTAGTTGATAATTTCCCCATTCTCGTTACCTGTTCGCTCAACAATGTATGTAAAAATGTAAGGATAATATCATATACCAATTACTCCGAAGAGTCAAAAGTTTAACAAAGGGTTAACAAAACTCCCGGCATGGTCAAGAAGGTGAAACAAACCTTGATGTTGGCCAGAACAACAGCGCTGAACGCCTCGTTAATTTCCCACATGTGAATATCCTCCTTTTTCAATCCAGTCTGTTGTAACAACTAAAGGACAAACGAAAACAAGATTGGAATCTAACCGTTGCGTGCTTTAACTTCTAAAAGCGGTAGAAATAAATTGTTTTGCAGTTGGGCCTGTTGATAGAGCAGTTTTGAACTGGGTGTCGTAAAACCAAAACCAAAGTAATCCCTATGGCCAATCACAAAGGACCCAAGTAAACCAGTTAACCAATCAAAACTCAAAGCAAATACATATAGCCGATGCAAAGCGCGGGAAAACATGTGAGAGCGAGCCACGACTGGTTTTACAGTGTGGCAAATGTAGTTAGTGTGGGAGGCGCGGTGGCCTCATGGTTAGTGTGTGGTTGTCTCCTGGTCGAGCGGTCCGTGTTCGAGCCATGGCCAGGGACACTGTGTTGTGTTTTTAGGCAAAACACTTTACTCTCACAGTGCCTCTCTCCACGCTGGTGTATAAATAGGTGGTATCTACTACCGGCGAACTTAATGCCGAGGGTAACCCAGCGATGGACTAGCATCCCATCCAGGGGGAGTAGAAATACTCCTAGTCGCTTCATGCTGCAGAAACCGGAGATAAGCTCCGGCCTGATGGACTACTTCGCTCGTATGCAGACTCTAAATGTAATTAAAACGAAGATGTTGCCCCATTAGCCAATCAGCAATCTTGAAGAGGTTCATGTGACTTTTCCCGCGTATGGCGCCAGTTATATGTTTTCCCGCGCTTTGCATCCGTTACTCGTGGTCACTAGTAGAAGTTTTTCGTCCTTGTTAAAGCACAGCATTAACTGTATAAATTAATAACTGCGTACCTTTGGCATTGCCGCTGCTGGTGCAATAGGAAAGTCAATTGGTGCAACTGAGGCGTCAGCAAATCCTGAAGAAGAAAACAAATTGTTTTACTCGGCATCATTAACAAAACAGAGTACTTTGTCTGTTAAATAGTTCTGACAATTAACAGGCGCTGTATAAGGAAATGACTCCGTGGGACTGGACCAGAGAGTGGCGAAAATCGAGCCTAGTAGTACTTCAGGACAATTAATCCTCTCCTTGGAGATGTTCTTCAGCCTTGTCAAAAGTTGAAAGGTCTTGCGGTATTTTTATTCGCTAATAACCAGACTCTTCTATACTCACCTATTATGGAAGCAAGCGGCTTCACTCCTAGCCGGTCAGCAACCTGTCTGGTCATGAGCACGAGGGCGGCAGCCCCGTCATTCAGTGTGCTGGCATTGGCGGCTGTTACTGTTCCTGAAGAGTAAAATTTCCCGTGTCAGGTAACACTCTTGGAACAAAACAAGCTTCATTAGGCGCCTTACTTTAAGCGAAAAGCACTATGTAGACTCGACAAAGTTTTCGATCGACCTTTGACAACTTTTTGACATCTTTACTTTGGCCTTTCTGTTGCTTGGCCAATCAAAACCCAAGTTAGCCTAGGGAGCGGGGCATTCAAAACGGCACGTGACAATAAGATACAGGTGCAGTTGTTCGCTGTTTATGGCCAATCAAACCAAAAAGATATCAAAATGCTCTCAACCATTAGTTAAAATCTTCTGTATTACTTGGTGCTGTGAAAACCATGGATGGTTAAAAGGAATTTTAATTTCGTGGAGCCATTGCTTTTAGTTTCATACCATATTTGTAGTGTTCTCCAGAAGCGCCGGCGGCCGGCGTTTTCGCCGGCTACTCGCGTTTCAAGCGCCAGCTACTTTTGTGAGACAAAACCACAGAAAATGATTCTTCTGTTTCTGTAAGACGATTCGAGCGAAGCTTGAATTTGCGCTTAAGGTGGCTCAAAACAGTTTCCAGCAGTTAGATTTTGATGGGTCATTATTAACCACTCTTTATCACTTGATGCAACAATCATGGTATCAACAAACTGCCCAGTCATTGGTGAACACGCTGTTATCATTTTCGTACACAATGGGTCACCATAGCAACAAAATGACCTGCTAAAAACACTCTTAATTATAGTTTTAGGGGCTTATAATTCAAAAACGGCACGGTGAAATTTTTTTAGATTATTAAATTTTGATAAGCACGATAAGACGCAACGTTTGGCAAAGTTTAAAAAAATTCTGTATATAGGGTTCAGAGCCACCCTAAATTTTCAAAACTTTAATGTAGGTCATACTGTTGCTATGGTAACCTATTGCGTCACGAAATTGACAACACTGTGTTCACCAATGATTGAGCAGTTTTTTGATACCATGATTGTGGCATCAAGTGTTAAATAGTGTTTATAACGACCCATCAAAATCTAAGAGCTGGAAACTGTTTTGAGCCACCTTAAAATAAGTTCCAAACACAGTAAGCGAACATGTTATTATATCTGGAGGAAACGATAAACAACAGCTATCTACTGTTATAGACAGATAAGAACGTAAAATGTTCTTTTAGTTGCTCAAAGACAGACATGTAACATTGTTAAAAGTGCATTGGCGGAAGCTTCCAATGTAGGCTACAACTTTTGCCGCGATTCTGTTCCGATTCTGTCCGTGTATTTCGTCAATTCCATCGTGCAAGTTCGTCTCTCAAAGAGCACGTGGTGTGAACAACTTGAGGTCCTTGAGGCAGCCAACGAGAAAATTTTCGTGAAATCAGGAATGTCCAAGCGAAAATCCGTGCCGAAACAATTCCGACACATTCTAGCTCTGACCTCAGGATACCAATTATTTTCAGCTTCACAGAGTAATAATAAGACTGACATGTTTGACAAGGTCTGTATACAAAAACAGCATTAGTCGACACGTTTCTGTATGGACATCTTGTCAGTTTGTATAGCATTCCGCCTATCAGGTGCCTTGTGGTAATTTATAAGCCAACTGTACACAAGGAATGCAACAACTATACAACAGCTTTTATTAACAGTTGTATTTTTTCCCTCACAAGAGCTAAATTTTATATTTTTCGTTACAGACAAAATAAAGTTACCTTTTAACACATCTCATTATACAGTGGAATTCAGATTCTACGAACCTCCAAGGGAAACTAAAATTGGTTTGAAAAATCGGGTATTTCGAGAAATCGGGGGTAAAATTACAGTGTTCGACAGAGGGAAGGGAGGCGACTTTTTATTTGAGTTATTGGGGGGTTTGAAATATCGAAGGTTCGAGAAATCGGGATTCCAATGAAAAACGTTTACAAAAATAAACGTGAAACAACAGTACTGTTTTTACAGCATTTCTCACCGTAGCAATGACCTGCAGAACAGGCGGACTAGCGCCGGAACAGAAAGCAAAACGCGATACACGAGCGCGGAGCGCTACCAAGGGCGCAAAGAAAGAGTCCAGATTACTTCGACCCGCGCTTCACGCTCTGCGCCGCTAATCCGCCTGTTCTGCAGGCTAACGTAGCAATTGTCTATAATTAGTGAGCAGTGTGGGCAAGATTTCCAATCCCAGTGAACTAACTGAAACTCACCATTGTTTTTCTGAAAGGCAGGCTTCAGGGTAGCGAATTTGTCATACGACACTCGCTTGAACTCTTCATCTTCACTGAAGACAACATCAGGTTTACCTAGAAAAGATAAAATAATGAAACTTGAATTAATTTCCAAAACGTTTGAAATTTACGGTGTGGTAGAATCATATTTATATGCTGAACTGACATGTAAGCGTTGGGAACTGACAACAGACGTTGACGAATCGACTTCATACGTTGGCGAACTGGTCACTGGCGAAACGACCGGTTAAATTACCATCTCGACAAAAGCAGAATGGTGCGCAACATTGATAACTTTGTACAGATAAAACCTCCCGAGAGACCCAAAGTTTTTCATTGGTATAAAGTTAAATTGGACAACACACTGGGAAAAAACTGTCTGAAAAGATGCTTTTAAAGGTGGCTCAAAACAGTTTCCAGCACTTTCCAAGACTTAGACTTCAATGAGTCATTACAACCGCCCTTCCTCTGAACCCAAGTACAGCATTTTTTTAAACTTTGCCAAAAGTTGCATCTTATTCCGCTAATCAAAATTCGATAACAAAGAATGGAGGTCACTGAGCTTGTTTTTGCGTCATTAGCAGTTTAAAGTAAAATTAAGGGTGCTTTTAGTAGGTCATACTGCTGCTATGATAACCTATTGTGTCACGAAAATGATAACTACAAGCAGCATCAACCGATAAATAGTGGTTGAAATGACCCATCAAAATCTGAGTCTTGGAAAGTGCTGGAAACTGCTTTGAGCCGCCTTACAATGGTCACAGACCCAACCAGCTATGGCTTTCTATCCTTTATTTTACAGCATTTAAACAAAGTCACTGTAGACTTAGAAATCTCATTTCAAACATTGGATCATCCTTGGCATGAAACACTTAAAGTAGATTAATGAGTTAGATGTGTGGAAAATGACTAGTTATATAGCAGGCTATCATACCTTTCTTTTGAGGAATAGTGACTGGGATGACTTCATTGTTAAATGTCCCTGCCTTAAAAAAACAATACGATAAAACAATAATTTTCTTACAAACACTGTACATTAATTACATGATTGTAAAGAGACAAAGGAAAATATATTTTTTGGTGTGCTGATCAAACAATGTGCAGTTCCAGTGTTAACATCCTTACCCAGTGCAAAGTAGGTCAGTTCACAGAAAATTCAGTGAGAGAGGTGAATCAAAAACTGAAATTTGTAATTAGATCTAATTAAGGAAAGTATGAACTTCCAGATGGGTTGGGTTAGCGAGAGGAGGTTCAGCCGACTCAAGAACTGCCAGTGGCAAGTGCACACTTGTAGCATCTCTTCTAAATGTTAACTATATATTTTCTTATTTGTTTGTTTATTTACTTGGAGCAGTTTTCAATTGAGTGCTGTAAAACCAAAACCAAAGTAATCACCCAGGCCAGTCACAAAAGGCACAGAACATCTACTGAACCAATCAAAAGGTAAAGCAAATATGTCTAGCTGTCATAAAGCATGGGAAAATGTGTGTGAGCGTCGCTACTGTCGATTGGTTTTGCTTCTTATCCCTGATTGAAGGACAAAGTAGCACAATTATTTTAAGCCAGTACAAACCAAAGCAAAAGCCATGCATTTTCAACAATCAAGTGAAAACCGCTCTATTTATACATTTATTACATTTTATTTACAGGCCTTGATAGATGTATTACCTGCCATGCAGCTTCTGTCTTCTTGTAAGAACTAATTGCAAATTCGTCCTGTTCCTCTCTACTTATTCCAAGCTTTGATGCTGTATTTTCTGCACAGTTACCCTGAAGAACAGAAGAAAAACCAAAGTATGTCTTTCTTTAGCCCTGAACTGAGCAACAATTAAGAAATAGAAAACATGTACCGTGTTTCTAGCGAGTTATAGAAACGTGAGTGGAAGTTTGGGAGAATGAGAAATGCTGTGGGAACACTGGCCGCAGGCAAGTGTTTCCACAGTTTTTTCGAGTTTTTGTGACACCGCAACAAAAAAGGAAAACAACTTGTTAACTTTGATTATCAAAATGTAAATTCTCTTTGCTCACGCCATCATTACATCAACAGCTTGTGCTAGTTCTGTGTTTCTATCGAGTTATAGAAACATGATTTTTAACCAATCAGCGTGCATATTTTCTTAGGACTGTTTTCTAATAGATTTTTAATAGGAGTTCCATACAATTATATACTGTATGTAAGTTTGAAATTGGCTAAGATCTACATCTAGTATGTCCCACAGTAAGAATTTAACACCATAACATGATCTGAGAAAAAATCCTTGCATACCCTAAGAAAAGTCATTAGAAATTCCCAGGGGGTGGGCTCTCAAAAAGCCAAAAAATTTTTAAGGAGAGTAGTGAAAGCTAAACTGGAATTTTTTGTGGAGGAGTAGATAGGGGGCTCCAACCCAAAAAACCTTCAGCGGGGAGGGAATGGATATTTTCTACCACAACACAATTAGAGTATATATGAAGTAATTAGAGATTGAACTTGAGTTGAAAAATAATATTTGACAAGGTCTGTATACAAAAACAGCTGCATTAGTTGACAAGTTTCTGTATGGACATCTTGTCAGTTGGTTTAGCATTCTGCCTATCAGGTGACTCGTGGTGAGCTATTAGCCAACTGTACACAAGGAATGCAGCTATATTGACTGTCTTTCTAAGATTTTCTAGTCAAAGACATTGTTATACTAACAATGGATTGTTATTATGGGTACAAACACAGAAATGAAATCAATCAATACAGAAGCAAGCAAAATAAAAAATGTTTGCAGTTGTTGGTTTTAGTGAGGACTATAGTCTGAAGTACATCATTACGTACCATGTGGATCTGATTATACACATCCCATAAGCCATCTTTGACAATTCCATCCTACAAGAAAAAAATAAACAGAGTTTGAAATGACTTCCAGCATTTGAAAATACTTTATGACTGGATGACCTACAGACTACTAGTGCAACAATCGGATTTAATTATTTTTGCACCCAAGTTTATCTGGTATCTGTTATTTATTGTCATTCATAATATGAGTTATTGAATTCATCTACATGTTTTTACATTACATTTGGCTGGCATTTCTCTTTAGCTTGTTTAAATATCAGAGTTTGAGTGTCAATTTATGCAACATGATTGTCTGAGTGGCAGGCATTCAAAGGGGAGGCAGACAGGGGAAGTTGAATTAGGAGCATGCCCTTGCACCCCATGCTCGAATTTGACTTCTCCCATCTCCTTCCCCTTCGCAAAAGTGCCACAGAGCTAGCAATATGGATGTCTACAACTAGAGTGGACATCTTTTACCAGACCAGTCTGCAAAACATACTTGACCATGCTTGCATTACTGTGCAAGACTGTGATAAATATTGAATGCCATGAATTGCGTCATTGTGGTTGCAACTGACAACCTGTCAGGGACGGTGGTATTTGCAAGTAGCGCTGCAAATGAAAACTTTCACTACTCCATCAGGCAAAAAAAAATGGTTCATGACTACATATACTTGCAGTTTTGTACCATAGTAACCTACTTCCATTGTGTGACCCCCATATTTTGGTGGATCTCTGCCAACTAGAAATGGTACATTAGACATGCTCTCCATTCCACCAGCAACCATCACTTCCTGGTGATGAAACAATACCATACAATTAAATTTTAAAAGATGTCAAAGCTTAAGGACCTTAAGTCCAACACTAATTAAAGCCAAACTGACCTATACTCCTGAAGGCGGGATCCCATACAAAAGGGATGGAGCTGCTCATCATACCTTTTAGGGGTTAAAAAAGCGGTTTTGCTACCTCTTAGGGTGTTCAGTCTCAAAAGGCCCACAACAGGAGCTTATGTGGTACACTTTAGGGTATTGAGCCAAAAACAGTATGACAGGAGATAATGTGTTGTTCTAGAATTGGTAGTATTTGGTATACCTCTTAGGGGTGAAAAATATATCAAGCCACACCCACAAAACAGGATCTTAGTACCTCTTAGGAGTTCTTTACAAAGTTATAAACAACCCCATCCTTTTTGTGTTGGAGACCCCCCACTGGGCCTACACTACCAGAGCATTTCTGATCTTCTCAACATAACATGGGTGGAATCTACATGTAGTCCATAGAAATTGACTCCACCCCCACCCAGCATCTGGTCAGAGAAACAGTATCCATTCATCACTTCTGGGAAGAGAGAGAGATTTACTGCGAGAGTAAGTAAGGCAAGGTTAAAAGTCGAGGTTGGGCCAAGTGGTCCACACAGCTTTCATCAGGACCTTACTGTGGTTTCTGTAGCATTAAGTCTACTTCCCCCTGCAAGGAATGGTAGTCCATTGCAGGGTTACCACGCCCCAGCAATAAATTTGCTGGTACCCATTTCTATACCTGGGGGGAGAGAAGGCAAAGTGTCTTACCCGAGAACACAACACAATGACCCCAGCCAGGGCTCAAAACCAGACCTCTTAATCTGGGGTCCAACACACTAACTTTTAGACAACCACACCTCAAGCAATGGGGAGTAAGTGTCTCGCCCAACAACAAAACACACTGACCCAGACCAGCACTTAAACTCTTTCGTCCAACATGCTAGCCATTAGGCTGCCATGTTTCCTGTAGAAAGTCTCAAAGACAGAATCAAAATTCTCTTTAGAGCTTCTATACATTATCAAAAACCTACTTGGGAGAATTTGTGCTAAAGTAGATGCTCTTTGCTAAGATGATGCAAACCACATAAACACAGAAAAAAAAATGTGAGACAATTAAACATTTTAGGAAGCTCTTAATAAAAAGCTTTCATCAAATATATAATTGCTTGTTTGTCTTTTTCTGTAGCATTCTTAATTACAAGTGACAAAATTATAGACAAGCCACCTGAACTCAACGAATGCAACAAAAATAACTACATGTATGATTTTGATCATTTACCAGTAAGTATTTTGGGTAACACTGCCCATGTAACTTCACATACCAAACCATCTTAAATAATATTCGGCATGCATAAGGATAGAACATTAATTTATCAAGACGCTGTTTAATGTTCGACAAGAAGCAAGTATGGAGGTGTTGATTTAGGAAGCAGGAGGAGGAGCAGCGGCAGCAACAACAACAAAAATAGCAGTAGAAACAGCTGCAAAAGCAAAGGCAGTAGCAGCAGCAGAAGCAGAAGTAGCAGGAGCAGCAGGAGCAGAAGCAGAAGCAGAAGCAGAAGGAGAAGCAGCAGTAGAAGCAGCACCGGAAGCAGCAGCAGAAGTAGCCTATGAACGGACTCCGTCTGGAAGGGCCAAAAAGCAACTGGATGAGAGTGAAGTGGCAGAGAAGAGAACGGGGTGGAACAACAACAGAACAGCAACAGAAGCTGAAGTGGCAGAAACAGAAGCAAAAGCAGCTGAAGCAGAAACAGAAGTGCTCAGCAGAAGCAGAAGCAGAAGCAGCAGCAACAGAAGCAGAAACAGAAGTGCTCAGCAGAAGCAGAAGCAGAAGCAGCAGCAACAGAAGCAGAAACAGAAGCAAAAGCAGCAGAAACAGAAGCAGCATAAGCATAAGCATAAGCAGAAGCAGAAGCAGCATTAAAAGCACAATCAGAAGCAGCAGCAGAATCAGACCAGAAACAGAAGCGGAAGCAGGAGGAGGGTGGAATACATTATAACCAGTCACACACCCTCAACAGTTAGTTGCACTAAAAAAGAGTTTGGTCGTGATTATGTTGTGATGATGGGTTAGAATTTCATAGTTCCTATTTCCCATAAATCTGAATAGATGGAATACACTACAAGTTAACTGAAACCACACCTGATCTCCACAAGCAAGACTTTGGGCCGCCATCATAATGGACTTCATTCCAGAAGCACAGACCTTGTTTATTGTGGTACAAGGAGTTGATATCGGCAAGCCTGGAGATGGTGATAAGAGGACATACACTTTAGGGTTGCAGTTGCCAGTACTAGAAAGCTAGTTTGTGGAGGCTGTGGTGTTACTAACAGGGAGTAATCATGGAGATGGAATCCAGATCTACAATTTCCTGCCAAAATAACAATCACATCAAACTGACAAGGACATTTAAGAGCAGTTCTGCCCAAATATCAAATAGCCCAGGAAATAGCAAAAAAAGGGATTTCTTCAAACTTGCCCAGAATGAAGCCCTAGGGGCACTAGTCTAAGAAAGACTGGTCTAAATTTGATCAATCAGTCATTGCTTCTTAATTGAATATTTTCTTTTCAATGCCAATGTAATTTTCTTGCAGGAACAGTGGGATCTCCTTAGTGAGCAAGATAGCATCATCCTGTTTTTTTTTTTAAACAGATGACTGAATTTTAACTGTGTTAGTTACCAACACATTCAGTGACATGAATAATATGACTTCAGTAAACGAGGCAAATCATGGTACATGTAGTTCTTATCTACATCTAAATTTATTAAGTTGATAAAATCTTGGAAGACATCACATCAACTGTACATAAGAACTAAAACAGAATATATATATGTACATATGCAAAAGTTAGATAAAAGTAAATGTGTCAAAATAACACGATAAATAAATAGTAATTCCTAGTTACAATTTACTTTACTTATTTCACATACTTCCCTAAATTTAAAAATATTACAATAAATAGTAATTCCTAGTTACAATTTACTTTACTTATTTCACATACTTCCCTAAGTTTAACTTAAAATCAGATAACGACTTGCAATTTACTAAGTCGGCGGGCAGTGAGTTCCACTCTGTTATTGATCTAGGAAAAAAAGAAAACTTAAAAACGTCCTTAGATACTTTTGGCATCCTATATTTAAAAGCATGGCTGTTGAGTGTTCTTTTTTCACTGTTTGGTATTAAGTTCTTTTGTCATTAGGTTCTTATACCTGCTCCAAGGGTTGCCTGTCGTGCGGGAGCTTGACCTTCACCAGCTGTACACACATTTCCCATATAGACTTCTTGCACATCCTCTGGCTTGATACCTGAATTGTAAATACTGGTAAGATGACCAATACTACCTAAGTTAGCCTTTTGAGACCAAATTGAGTAAGATGGGAAGAAAAATTTTCTTGAGATGTTTTCTTCCCTTTAAACTGTGTTGACATTAATTTTATTTAGGAATTATGAATCTCAAGCAAAAAAAAAAACAGCATCTCAACTTGTAGCTAATTTCCAAGAGATGACCTACAATGGTGGACAAAATTCCTGCATGAATTATCTGTCTTTTAAAAACGGAGTTTGAAAAAGCACTGTTATCCTCTTCAAAATTCATTTCTGCCCCCCCCCCCCCCCCACCCCATACAATGTTGAAACTCTGGAGAAATGTCCAACATTGTAGGTGGGGTGGGGGGAGGGGCTGAGCAAGTGTAGTTGAATTTGCGCACGACTGTTTGTTTGGTGCGTGTGAAAAAGTGCCACAAGTGCAAGTTTGTCCCAAGGCTTTTATCCATGATTGTAGGTCCAAGATGTTTTCTAGCATGACTTCAGACTCCTTAATCCTTCAAGAGAAGTACAGGGGTTTCATTGACATTCTCAGCAGGAAGGCGATTGTTTGCACAGGCCCTTAATGAAACCCCTGGAGATAAACAGACAATCAAATGAGCAGTACACTAAATGTACCTGCTTTTCCTACTGCAGCCTTGACAACAATAGCTCCTAGCCGGGGGGCTGGCACACTGCACAGGGAACTTCTAAAAGACCCTATTGGTGTTCTCACTGCACTGGCAATCACCACTTCCTGAGAAAAACACAACAAGCAAACCTTCTTTTCACCTCAATGAAACAAATTATATTTCCATGCTCAAGACTAAACTCGAAACATCTAGGATTTGAACATCAAATTTATTTTAATTTTTTTTGCTATCTATTATATGCCTGCATGTATATAACTATAACTATAACTTTTGTAAAACGAATATTCTAATTTTGATTGTTTGATTCATTATTCAACTCTCGCTCTCCAAACATTCCAGTGTGATGATGACACACCTCTCTCACACCTCCAGTTTTTTCATCACAAGAAAAAAACCGCTTATTTTACATCTAAAACCTAGTTCAGATGTAGGTACAATTAAAACCAATCTTAACAAATAACTATAGATCCAAAAAGCGTGCTAGCCCCCCTGAATGACGATGAAAAATATTACGACATCATGAAATACCGAATGAGCTTGCCGTTTTAACTAAACGTTGCCTGCAATAAAGCTGATTAAAGGTTTGAACACTAGAAAATAAACCAGACCTTTTTCAGTAGGAGGGTCGTAGAAAACAATTTTCTTAATCTAAAATATTTATATGTTAAATTAAGCTTAAGTCGTAAAATATAAATTTTTTAACACAAGCAATTCAAATGCACCCACGTGTAAACCTGAGGCGGTAGAGAGACACTTTCTAGATGCATTCCAACCCTAGGAAATAAAGGTACGAACCATAAATCAGAAAACGGACATGTTATTACCTAGATAAATAGTAATATATGGAAATTAATGAAAAATAATACCAAATATCTTGAGATATTTAGACTCGAAAACCTCATTGCGACAAGAAAGCTGGCCATTTTGTGCGGAGTAGGGGTAACGCACTTGGTACTTCATGTAATCCACAACCAGAAGTGAGGACCATTAGATCGCAGGCTCATCTGCAAGAACAGTGGTAATTTTGGGAAATTAAACATGGACAGTTCTCAAATAATTTTTCATCTCAGAGACATAAACCCAGCAATGGTAAAAGCTTGGAATGAAGAATTTGCTCCTTACAGTACCACTGTCAAGGTGCGCACTAGACGATGGAAAACTTAAATAATTATACAAAGTTCACAGACAGGGAAAATAATATTATATATTTCATATTTCATGATCAAATTTGTCTCCAGGTTCCACACATCAACAAGGCTAGAGGGGGAGGCTAGATATATTGATTGAATATGATTGCAAAACATAAGGATGATCCTTGAAAACTGTAGCAAAGCATGCCCTGAGGACAGAAAGATAAATCCCAAAACATAATTTGCAGAGGTTTTCTGTTCTGCTAGCATTTTCAGTCGATGACTGTTAAGCCAGTGAGTTTCATTTTCTCAAAGTGCCATGCAATATTATGGAAGTTAACATAATTAATGTGTACTTAACATAATTTTTAAGAGTCTCAAGAAGCAAAATTTGCACATTTTCAGCGCGATCAGTCAAGTTATTGGACCATGTGTACTCAAGGCATCAGTGGTCAAGTGTCGAGCGATACCTTTGATCAACCCTCAATCGGCAATCGATCAACATCTTGATCAACCTTCATTTGACTTCTCTATCGATATTCAGTCAACACTTGATGAACATCTCAGTTGACAGTCAGTTCAGGGTGAACTAATTTTAACAGACACGCCATCGAGTGTTGATCAATACATATGACTAGTTGGCCAACACCCTGCCAACAATCGACCAACTGTTGATTGAGTGTTGATCAAGATGTCGATTGAGTATCAATCGAGATGTCAATCAAGATATTAATGGAGTGTTGATTGGTGGTCAATTCGAGGGTATCGGTCGACACTCAACCATAGATGCCCTCAGTACACGTGATCTAAATTACCAATGTCTTGGCCCCAAAAGTGAGTGTATTGTGAATGTTTATTATAGGGATATGACATTTGCGGCTCAGAGATAAAATCAGATGACCTGAGGTAATTGTGTTGTGGCCGTGATTTTGCGGGTAGCCATCGTGTGGGTCAGGTGGGTCTCTGGAG